>NC_081399.1:11212153-11349653 GCF_030684315.1 Stegostoma tigrinum | reverse complement strand
CTTCAAAGTTTAACAACATCAACACTGCTCAGTCATCCACCAACAATCCCGATGGCTACCAGTGACCAGCAAAGCGATTAGCTGTACAAGCAGAGCAGGTCAGAGGCTGGGAATCCTGCAGCGAGCAACTCCCCTCGTGACTCCCCAAAGCCTGTTCCACCATCTACAAGGCACAAGTCAGGAGTCTGATGGAATAGTCCCCACTTGTCCCTGGATGGGTGCAGTTCCAACACTCAAGAAGCTCGACACCATCCAGGACAAAGCAGCCCTCCAACTCGACTGGCACCACACCCACAAACATCCCACTCCCTTCCCCCACCGACGCTCAGTCACAGCAGTGCGTACCATCTACAAGACGCTCTGCACAGACTCAAAGATCCTCAGGCAGCACCTTCCAAACCCACGGCCCACTTCCATCCAGAAGAACAAGGGGCAGCAGATACATGTGAACAACATGACTGAGCCACTCACCATCCTGATTTGGAAATACAATCACCATCCCTTCAGTGAAGCTGGGTCAGAATCCTGGAATTCCCTCCCTAAGGGATACTTGAGTCTAACGTTACCCCCAAAGACTGGAGCAGTTCAGGGCGGCAGCTCACTGCTGCCTTCTGAAGGGGTAGTGGGTAGCAGTGGAGCCCAGGATGTGCTGTCAGAGTGTGAAGGCTCACCTCTGTTAATCCGGACAACCCGTTCACAGCTTCTGACGTGGGCGCCCAGATCTTCACATCGTGGTCGAGACCGCTGGTTGCTAGGACAGGAAGGTGAGGATGTGGCTCAAGACAATTCACCTGGGCAGTAGGAGTGGAAAACAGAAACAGTAACAGTGCAGTCAGAGAGATAGGGAGGGAGGAGTGTTGCAGATGATTGGGGAAGAAGTGAGAACACCAAGAACTGTTCTTAAACATTGCTCATCTCAGCCTGACCTAATTTACAGAGCACTTTCCCACTTGTGGACTCACCATTTCCCACAGTCTGTACCAGGCCCCACGCCACTGCAATCATTGCTCACCCCACACCACTCTCCCTGGCCAACTCACCCAAACCCTCACTTTTAATGCAGAAATGTAGCCACTTAAAAAAAGGACTATTTCAATTTAAGAGTACAGGTACAATGCTTTTAGACTGTTATTTCCCTCTGGGAAGGAAAGTCCAACAGAACTGGACTCCAGTTTTCAGGTGGGTTCCTGTGGGAGTCAATGATTCACTTAAAGATGCAGCCTTCAGAAACAACCTTAAAATGAGGACAACCTGATAGACGGTGGCTCACTGTTGCACTGGCCAGTGGCCAAGTGTTGATGTCACCACAAGTGCTGGGCTACAGCAGGGCTCTCCTGCCCAGTGACTTCAACTAATACGTACCATGGAGTCTGACATACAGCACAGAAACAGACCCTCCGGTCCAACTTATCCACGCCAACTACATATCCTAAATGAATCTAGTCCCTTTTGCCATATTGCTCTAAACCCTTCCTATTCATGTCCCCATCCCAATGCCTTTTAAATGCTGTAACTGTACCACTTCCTCTGGCAGCTCACTCCATAAGCACACCACCCTCTCAAAGAGTTGCCCCTCAGGTCTCTTCTAAACCTTAAACTGATGCCCTCTGGGGTTTGGATCCCCCCCCCACCCTGGGGAAAGACCTTGTCTATATAGTCTGTCCATGCCCTTTATGATTTTAAAAGCCTCTGAACCTCTGGGAAAATAGCCCCAGTCTATTCAGCCCAACCTTGGCAACATCCTTGTAAATTCTTCCTGAACCCTTTCCGGTTTCACAACATCCTTCCGATTGCAGGGAGACCTAAACTGAACACAGTATCCTAAAAGTTGCCCTAACCAATGTCCTGTACAGCCACAACATGACCCTCCCAACACCTATATTCAATGCACTGACCAATAAAGGTATGCGTACCGAACACCATCTCCTCTATCCTGTCCACCTACCACTCCACTTTCAAGGAACTACAAACCTGCAATCCAAGGTCTCTTTGTTCAGCAACACTCCTCAGGACCTTGCCATTAAGTGTGTGTAAGTTCTGCCCTGATTTCCCTTTCCAAAATGCAGCTCCTCACATTTATCTAAATTATACCTGCCACTCCTTGGCCAGTCTAATCAAGATCTCATCTTGGGAGGTAATCTTGTTCTCGGTCCACTACAACTCCAAATTTTGGTGTCATCTGTAAACGTACTAACCATGCCTCCTATATTCACATTTGAATTATTTTATAAAAATGACAAAAGCAGTGGACCAGCACCGATCTTTATGGCACATCACTGGTCACAGGCCTAGAGCGTGAAAAGCAACCCTCCTCCACCACCATCCTCTGTCTTCTACTTTTGAAGTAATTCTGTATCCAAACAGCTAGATCTCCTTTTATTCCGTGTGACCTAACCTTGCTCAGAGGTTACCATGAGGAGCCTTGTCAAATACCTTACCAAAGTCCAAAGTCCATTCAGATTACATCCACTGTGCTACCCTCAATCCTTTTCATTACTTCAAAACAAAACAAACCAAATCAAGTTAGACAGGCGCAATTTCCCACACACAAAGCCATGTTAGCTGTCCCCAAATACATGGAAATCCTGTCTCTCAGGACTCCCTCCAACAACTTGCCCACCACCAATGTCAGGCTCCCCAATCTATAGCTCCCCAACTTTTCCCTTAAATAATGGCACATTAGCCAGCCTCCAGTCTTTGGGCAACTCACATGTGGCTCTTGATGATACAAACATCACAGCAAGGGGCCCCGTGATATGTTCCCTAGTTTCCCCACAGAATTCTAGGGTACGCCCGATCCCAGGGATTTACCCACCTTTCTGCATTAAGACATCTAGCACCTCCTCCCCTGTAACATGGATTTTTTCCAAGCTGTTACTATTTATTTCCCTATGTTCTATACCTTCCATATCCTTCTCCATGTAAGGACTGGCAAAGTAAATTGTTTAGTATTTCCCCCATCTCCTGCAGATCCACACATCGGCAGCCTTGCTGATCTTTAAGGGGCCCTATTCTCTCCCTGCTTACTGTGTTGTCCTTAATGTATTTGTAGAATCCCTTTGGGTTTTGCTTCGGCCAAAGCTCTGTCCCTTCTTTGCCCTCCTGATCTCCAACTCAAGTATACTCCCCCACTGTTTTTGTACTCTTCTCCGGATTCACTTGACTCCTTGCTGTCTCCGTCTGACATATGCTTTCTTCTTATTCTTGACCAATACCTCAGTTGGTCTCATCACCCTGCATTCCCTGGACCTAACAGGAACAAACTGTCTCTCTGCACTCATTATGTCCCTTTTTGCATGATGACATTTTTCCCATCTTCCAGTCAGCCCTTTACCTGTGAACATTTGCTCCCAAGCTTTTGCTGAACACAGTCAAAATTGGCCTCCAAGTTTTAGATCCGGTCTATCCTTTTCTATCACTATTTAAAAACTAATAGAATGATGGCCACGTAACCCAAAGTGCTCTCCCAATGACACCTCAGTTACCCGCCCTGCCTTAGTTCCCAAGAGGTGGTCACGTTTTGCTCCCTCCCTAGCAGGTCCATCCACACACTGAATCAGGCAATTCCTGTACACGCTTAGATCCCTCCCCATCTCAACCCTTAACACCAAGGCAGTCCCAGTCTACGTTTGGAAAATTAAAGTGCCCGAACATAAACCATCCTATTATTCTCACGGATAACCGAGACCTCACCACAAATTTGCTTTGCAATTTCTCACCGACTGCTGGGGGTCTATATTACAATCTTGGGAACTCTACAGTAGTCAACCAGTAGTGTGGAAACAGGTCGTCTGGTTGCTGTTGGTGGGAGCTGATTTTAACCTTGCTGCTGTTTTTCATACATGACTCAATCACAAAGCAAGAGACGTCAGTTCCTGTGGCAGTGTGTCCCAAACACTCCGTGTTCTGGCTAAAGTGGTTTCACCAGAAATGGATTTTGTGATCACTTTGTACTGACCATCTTGTTCTGACCTCATTCACGAGTAGAGGTGTCGCCTACTCTGTCGTTCCATGTGGGTTGAGAAAGGGTGGCACCTCTTCAAACACCTTTCCTCCAGGGAGAAAAGGAGAGCAGTTGTGAAAAATGCCGTTTTTAAAAGGTTAAACAGCTGGGATTATGCATCCCAAGAGAAAGGAGAGTCAACCCCAACTTTTAAAAGAAACAAAAACAACAACCAGATAGCATTTTCAGGGGGCGGGGCAAAAAGGGAAGGCCATCATCTCCCCTGTGAAGCCACAACAACTGTATGGAAACTGAGCTTAGCCAGCTCTCAAAGACTGAACGCGGCCTGCTTTGGTGTTACAGGGGCCCAGTACCTCAGCAAATGAGGCCACACACAGTACACGCCGTATCCCTCAAAATGTTTTATACTCACCACTCCTCCTTTGTCACCCTCCATGAACTGGACAATTTGACAGGATGACTTCTCCCAGAGGAAGATATGGCCACAGTCACTTCCACTCACGACAAACTCACTCTTGGGGCCGTAGAAATTCACCCCTTTGACTGTGAAAGGGCAAACAAAAAAAAAAAAGCATGAGGAGATCCATCCTACTCCAAGTAGCCACCCCCACTTGGGATAGCCCTCCAAAATAAAACAAAAAAGGAATTAAACCTTCCTACAGAAGTATTCCGCATGCAGGTGGCCTCAAGGCCCTCCACTTCTTCCTGTCCCGCAGGCCCAACCAGTCCCCCTCCACCGACACTCTCATCCGCCTAGCCGAACTCGTCCTCACCCTCAATAACTTCTCTTTCGATTCCTCCCACTTCCTACAGACAAAGGGGGTGGCCATGGGTACCCACATGGGCCCAAGCTATGCCTGCCTCTTTGCAGGTTACGTGGAACAGTCCCTCTTCTGCACCTACACAGGCCCCAAAACCCACCTCTTCCTCCGTTACATTGATGACTATCGGCGTCGCCTCTTGCTCCCCAGAGGAGCTCGAACAGTTCATCCACTTCACCAACACCTTCCACCCCAATCTCAAGTTCACCTGGGCCATCTCCAACACATCCCTCACCTTCCTGGACCTCTCAGTCTCCATCTCAGGTAACCAGCTAGAAACTGATGTCCATTTCAAGCCCACCGACTCCCACAGCTACCTAGAATACACCTCCTCCCACCCACCCTCCTGCAAAAATTCCATCCCCTATTCCCAATTCCTCCGCCTCCACCGCATCTGCTCCCAGGATGAGGGATTCCACTCCCAACATCTCAGATGTCCACGTTCGTCCAGGACCGCAACTCCTCCTCTCTACCACCCCGCACCCCGCACCCCCCACCCCCCCCCCCCCAACCCCCGTGGTCGAGAATGCCTTTGACCGCGTCTCCCGCAACACATCCCTCACACACCACCCCTCCACCACAACCGCCCCCATAGGATCCCCCTCGTTCTCACATACCACCCCACTAACCTCCGGATACAACGCATCATCCTCCGACACTTCCGCCATCTACTATCCGACCCCACCACCCAAGACATTTTTCCATCCCCACCCTTGTCTGCCTTCCGGAGAGACCATTCTCTCCGTGACTCCCTTGTCCGCTCCGCACTCCCCTCCAACCCCACCACAGCTGGCACCTTCCCCTGCAACCGCAGGAAATGCTACACTTGCCCCCACACCTCCTCCCTCACCCCTATCCCAGGCTCCAAGATGATTTTCCATATCAAGCAGATGTTCACCTGCACATCTGCTAATGTGGTATATTGTATCCATTGAACCCGGTGTGGCTTCCTCTACGTTGGGGAAACCCAGTGGAGGCTTGGTGACCGCTTTGCGGAACACCTCCGCTCGGTTCGCAACAAACAACTGCACCTCCCAGTCACATACCATTTTAACTCCCCTTCCCCTTCCTCAAACAACATGTTCATCCTGGCCCTCCTGCAGTGCCACAATGATGCCACCCGAAGGTTGCAGGAACAGCAACTCATTCTGCTTGGGAAACCTGCAGCCTAATGGTATCAAAACCAGCCCAGTTCTTCCCCTCCCCCCACTGCATCCCAAAACCAGCCCAGCCTGTCTCTGCTTCCCTAACCTGTTCTTCCTCTCACCTATCCCCTCCTCCCACCTCAAGCTGCACCTCCATTTCCTACCTACCACCTCATCTCACCACCTTGACCTGTCCATCTTCCCTGGACTGACCTATCCCCTCCCTACCTATCTTCTTTTCTCTCCATCTTCGGTCCGCCTCCCCATTTATTCCAGTTCCCTCTCCCCATCCCCCCTCTCTGAAGAAGGGTCTAGGCCCGAAACGTCAGCTTTTGTGCTCCTGAGATGCTGCTTGGCCTGCTGTGTTCATCCAGCCCTACACTTTGTTATCAAGGAATTAAGTCTGTGCCTAGCCTGCGTGGGGCAATGGACAGGGCCAGTAGCTGACCTGTAGCATTATTGCGATGTCCTTTGTAACGCTTGACGTAATCTGCACCATCGCTGTGGGACGAGTTGAAGAGGTAGATATCCTCGTCGTTGTAACTCGCTAGCAGGTCTGAGGAGCACAGAGAGAGAAAAAATTTAAAATAGTACAAAGTTCCTCCGTACTACTCCACCCAGACAGCTCAGTTTAACCCCCACCCTCCCACGTCAGCACTGTCAGACCCAACCCTCTCACCAGAGCCATCGTGGCTGTAGACCAGACATGTGATGTTGGCTTTCGATTCGCTGTTGATCTGCCAGAAAAGGACAGAGATAGATAAGGAGACAGTTACAGTGATACTGGGAACATACGGACACAGCATGCCGGAGTGAGGGCAAGATGTTGGGGCTCTCTTACTAAGTGATGAGGGCAGAACTTCTTCAGTACACCATTGTTCTCGTTCTCATTTAACTTGCGCTGGTCATACACCCTGCAAGAGAAGGCCAAGGTACAAGGATTAGGTAAGAGAAGATGGAGGGCAGAAAGAGCCTGCAAATGCACACAAATTGATTAAAAAGAGTACGTAAAGTTTGCCACGTGGGGAACAAAGTCATAGAAAATGTGAACAGGCCCACTTTAGCAGGATGAATTATTAAAAATAAAGCAGCATTATTTAAAATGGAGAGACTGCTGAGCTCAAGTATACATGGATTATACAGTCATCAAGTACATTAAGCAAGTAAAAATGGGGTTAGGAGTGTAAACAGAACACTTTGTTGTGACTCAAACAAATACAAAAGAATATTTGCCTTCCAGTTTTGTGGACCGTTGGTGAGGCTATAGCTGAAGTATTGTGTAGTTTTGGCATCATTTGCAAAGGGTGGCCTAGAATGAAGGGACAATTTCAGAATAAAGGGAGTCTCACATTTAGGATAGCGAGGAAGAGATATTTCTTAATCAGTTGTTAGCTTGTGGATCATGAACATCTTGCAGGCTAAGGTGGACAAATGAGTAGCAGATGCATGCTTTCCAGACAGAAGTCGATAAAAAGCTGACTGAGAAGGGATGTGAGGGGAATATAGAATCAAAACCACATCCTATTCAATGTTGGAGTCACTCAGAAGGGCCAAGTGGCCTACGCTTGCTTCTAAACTGGTTGAAGGGTTACAAATCGCTGCTCTGAGGGGAGGCAACACAAGACTGACACTCAACCCAAAAGATGGGCTGCTGCCTCTGACCCCTGAAGGAACACACTGGCCAGTTTGGCATTTTTTTTGGCTCCCAGGAGAGAAATGGAGTGTCTCACCTGACGTACTGATCCCTCCCTCCAACAGCAAACTGGTGGGTATTGGAGGGGTTCATGTAGATGGTGTACAGGCCGACCTTTTTGTCCTTCTCCTTGGTGACAACCAGCTTCCTGGAAGGGGGAACAAGAGGAGAAAGCACAAACATTGCAGCTCAACAATGGTTTGTGTCAGGTCAGAACATCCCAAAGCGCGCGCGAGCATTGATCCCACAGCACTGACAACTCTTTTGGTGACTCATTGGTTAGCAGGGATCTGGGTTTGATCCCACCCTCGCCAACTTTGCACATTCTCCCCATATCTGCACGGGTTTCCTCTGGGTGCGTCCCACAGTCCAAAGATGTGCAGGTTAGGGTGGATTGGCCGCGCTAAATTGTCCCATAGTGCCCAGGGACGTGCAGGTTAGGGTGGATTGGCCGCGCTAAATTGTCCCATAGCGTCCCAGGGGTGTGTGGGTTAGGGTGGATTGGCCATGGAAAACGTGGGATTACAGGGATAGGTTTTTTTTTTGCAGGCAGGGGTTCAGGACGTCAAGGTGAGATGCTCTTCAGGAGGGTCAGTGTGAACTTAATGAGCTGACTGACCTACTTCCACACTGCAGATTCTAGGATTTCCACCTGCTTCTTCACCCAGGATGGAAGGTGCAACTGGATTGTTTTAGAACGAACCAGCCCAGAGCCCACCCTCCAACCCTACAGATCAGATACTCACGATGCTGGCCTTTCTTGGCGCAGGTCAATCGCAAAGACCACAGCGTCCTCTCCAGCTGACAGGAAGGTGCACGGGGAGTCCGGCTCCAGCGCTAGCTGCAGAACAGAGACAAGAAGTACTGAACCACAATGCCACGTGGTTGAATAACTGTTTGAAATTATTCAACCTGATGTGGGGAGCTGGAGCTGGGGACAAAGGCCACAAGGCGGCCCGTGCTCACTCACCTTGTGTGCAGAGCCCTTGTGCTGGGCCACTCGCTTGGTCGACTTGCAACATTCTGTGGCTGACAGCTCAGCAATACGAATCTGGCCGTCACGAGCGCACATCGCCAGCGTGGAGTCACCGCTGTTCGGCAGGAACTTGGCCTGGAGAACACCAAAACAAAAACAGGAGGGAACAGGAGGCAGGGGAACAAAGGCCATCATTACGCTCGCACAGGGAGGGGGGCCGGGGCCGGGATAAACACCGGCCCTGCAGCCGGCACGGGGAAGGGGGGCCTGGGCAGGGACAAACACTGGCCCTGCAGCCAGGATAAACACTGACCCCGTAATTTCCCGACGAGTGATGATTCCTCACCTAGTTGATGTACAGTGATCCGCCGATAATGTCTCTCTCTCCCTCTCTGCTCCCTTACCCGCGACCCCCACCCCGGACACACACACACACACACACACACATGCCCCGACAAAGTGGGGATGATATATTTCCTGCACACAGGCCGGCAGCCCCTACCTGGAAGACATTGCTCTTGTGACCACTGTCGAACTCAAGGACAGGCTTCCGCCGAGCCCAGTCCCAGATTACCACTTTGAGGTCATCGCTGCCGCTGGCCAGCCAGGTCCCACGGCGGTTAAAGTGCAACGTGTTAACACAGCCGGCATGGTGCTCCAGGCTGTGCTGCAGCCTCAGGCGTTCCACAAAGGTCCGCGCTCCGCACGCCCGGTACATAAAGGCACGGGGGTCCCGGCCAATTTCACGGCCCCCCAGGGCTGGAGCAGCACACCAGGTGGGTGGAGGTAAAGCTGCCACCTCCGAGTGCACCCAGCGCTCCAGCGCAGCCTCTTCCTCAGAGGAATCACGCTCCGGCTCACTGGCTCGTTTTGGCCCTCGGCGGCGCCGGGCGCGTGGTTCTGGCTGCCCATCCTCCATCTTACTTTCCTCCTCCTCCCGTTCCTCTCCCTCCTCATCGTCCTCGTCATCCTCCTCATCCACAATGGAGTATGTGCCGGTGTCCTCCAAGGAGTCAGAGTCCCGCTCATCTGAGCTCTCCTTCTCCGTGCCATGCCTGATCCCTTCCCCTCGCCGCTCCCTGTCTTCCTCCTCTTCGTCTTCTGCCATGTGCTCGTCCCCAGTCAGGCTCAGGCTCAGATCGGACGCTTCCACCTCAATACCAGACGAGGACTCACGGGCCTCTTCCGTGTCCTCAGGGCTACTGGACAGGCTGCCTGCAAGGAGCAGGAGGTTAAAGACAGTGAGCACAGTCCCCATCCTCCTGGCACCGAGCTCCCTACAGCATCACGCCCCTCAGTACTGACCAGATGACAGCACCAAATCCTTTCTGCATCACCCACCTCCCTTCGCAAGTGAAGTCCCACCTACTCAGCCGGGATCGACATGGTCAACAGGAATTTTTCAATCAAATAATAAAAAAGGAATTTTGTAGCTTTGTCGGGCTGGGAGCTGCCGTAGGTTCACAGTCAGATCAGGCGGTAAGGCAGGGCTATCTGGTGAACACTTCATGGCACAAAGATACACAGAGTGCTGGGTCCAGGACAGAAGCAACTGCCCCTTTAAAAAGGTAGCCAGTAGGATCAGCAGACTGCTCCGCTGGGCATTGGGATAGGCCCAAGGGCTGCCATGGGGCGGCAAAGTGGCTCAGTGGTTAACCCTGCTGCCTCACAACACCAGGGACCCAGAAATTCTAGCCTTGAGCAGCTGTCTGTGTGGAGTTTACATATTCGCCCCATGTCTGCGTGGGTTTCCCCACAACAGTCCAAAAATCCTCAGTAGATTGACCATTCTAAATTGCCATTGTGTTCAGAAACATCCAGGCTAGGTGGCTTAGCCACGGGAAATGCAGAGTTACAGGGATTGGGAAGTGGTGGATGCAAATAGACCAAGTGGCCCGCTTCCAGACTGCAGGTATTCCATGATCCGGAGATCAGAGTTAGCATACCTGCAGTGAGGGGGAAGGGAGGTATACTGACAGCAGGGTCATGCCAGACAGAAGAAATGTAGAGAGCTCATCACCTACCATTCCTGAAGTCAGGCTTCAGATCCAGTTCATTGCTCCTATCCCCCATCCTGCCAAGTGCCTCAAGGTGATCCACAGGTTAGCAGAGCCTGTGAGAGACAGACAGTTGGAAATGCACAGAAATACTGCATGAGGCTGTAACCTCTGCCATGCCCCCCCGCTTCCCCCTCAAATACAGCTAAACTTCAAAGACTACAAACTGCTGCCTGAATTTCTGTGTTATCCTGCCTGTGAGGCTGCTCGCCATCGAGTGTGATTAGAAATCACTGATCAGACCTCACTATGTCCTGCAACCCCAGCTGTACAAAACCCTGAACAACTCAGTTCATGGTACTGAATTCTTTCAATCTCAGTGAAATTCATAGTCCCAACCTGCTCTCCAGTAGATGGAGAACCCTATTTTACAGTTGTGAAATGTCAAATTTTCTCCGTATTGACAGCTTCCAAAGACCTTTTTGCTTTCAACAAGTAAGTTTAGGATATTTCAGATTTTGGACAAAGGTAGAAAGCCAAGTACCGATCATTTCTTTCAAACTAGAATTTGGGTTGGCTCAGTGGTTAGCACGGCTACTTCACAGCACCAGGGAATCTGGTTTTGATCCCACCCTTGGGTGACTGTCCGTGTGGAGTTTGCACATTCTCCCCACGTCTGTGTGGGCTTCCTCCAGGTGCTCCAGTTTCCTTCCACAGTCTAAAAACGTGCAGGCGAGGGCGGATTGGCCATGGGAATTACAGGGTTACGCTAGTAGGGTCAGCATAGACTGGATGGACCGAATGGCTGTCATCCACACCGTTGGGATTCTATGACTCGACAATATCTCAATCATCCCGAGGGTAGAGAATTCCATGATTCACCACCTTTGGACCGATGAAGTTTCTCCTTAGCTCAGAGATACAGCAGATTGATTCAGAGACCAGCATTACCATGGCACAGCAAGGCACCACTCAGCCCATGCCAGGCTTCTCTAGAGTACTCCAGTCTGTACCCAGTTATCCTGCAATCCTCCTCCCCCCAAGAGACCATGCAAGTTTATTTTCCCTTAGGGCATTCTGTTCTCCAGAAATCATTCATCATAATTCCCATTCACCTGCACGGCAGTGAGCCCTTCTCCCCTCCTCAGTTCATGTACCAATAGCTGATGGGAGAAGCTTTCCCTTATCCAGCTTCTCTAAGCCAGATGGAGTGTAAATTTCAGGTGGACCTCAATCTAAAGTCTCTCCTCCAGAGGGTAACCAGCCCAGGTTCTCCAAGCAAACTCTGGAGAGCAAGTGCACCCCCCACCCCACCGCCAGATGTGCATTGTCTATCCATCAGTTTGTGCTGGAGCTTTCAACTGTCCCGCTTCTGTACTCAATGGCTCTGTCTATGAAAGCCAGGATCCAGCAGATTTATCACTCAAGGAGTCCTACTTCCTTCAAAAGGTTGGCACTCATACACTCCAAGATCCCGTGTCCTCTCCAGAGCTCTTGCCATCCTTTCTGTCAAATGGAATCACCTCATTTCTCAGTATTAAATTCCATCTGCCAGACCCTGTGTGTGCTGGCTTTGTTCGGAGTCTGTCACATCTCCAAATCTGGTATCCCCATAAGCATCTAAATTCTACAGCACTCCAAAATCTAAGCCATTTATACACATACACGCACACACAAAATACCATCTGCACACAAACCAGTCCCAATACTGACACTGAATTTGTGACATAGCATTCTTCCTCGCATTCCAACTTGCCACGCATTCCCAGTTACTGAAATATGTTCAACTTTTTATTTACAAAAATAGTACTTTTTAATAAAAAGCACCTTCCATCGAAAGGGCTTGAATACAAGAAGGTGGAAATCATGTTTTGTCTCCACAAAGCACAGTCAGACCAGACCCTAGAGTGACCAGAACCAGTTCTGCACAATACACACAGACAGGAAGGTCAGCTGTGGAGGCAGCACAATGCAGATTTACTAAAATGATATTTGGATTTCAAGTGTCAAGTTACGATGTGAGATTACACAAAGGCAGAACTCCCTGGAATTCAGAAAGTTTAAAAAGAAACAAGCAATGCCCTCTAACTGATAAACAATTTAATCTCCGTTTGCACAGTAGATTGGTTTATATTTCCCCCAACAAGGAAGCAGAAAAAGTTACAGGCAGCAGGGTGGAAGACTGTGGAATACAAGATTAACAGAGAGAAGGTACTAACAGGTTCAGCATCCTCAAGGGGAGATAGCAAGGACCCTGGCAGTATTCTCCCAAACCTTGCCGGCCAAAGGCAAAATGCCAGAGAACTACAAACACTGCCCCATTATTAACGAAGCGAAGCAGAAACAGGTCAAGAAAGTACAGGCCAGTCAGTCTAACTTCGGCTGTAGCGAAGTAATCAGAAAGCATTGAGGGACAGACTTTATCTGCACTTAGAGACACAGATTACTCAGGAATAGTCACCATAGATTTGTGAAAGAAAGGCTGCATTTGACAAAAAGAGACAGTTTTTTCTAAATAAACTATCCAGGAGTATTGACGGGGGCAACGCATCTGATATTGTCGACATGGACTTTTGATAAAGGTCCCTCCCTGTGCCAGCCAGGTCAGGAAAGTAAAAGCCTACAAGATCCAAGGCAAAGCATCACACAGTCTTAAAACTGGCTGAGAGACAGGGTGCAGAACACGACGGTAGAGGACTGTTTCTGTGACTGGAAGTCTGCTTCCAGTGGGATTTTTTAGGGATCAATGCTGGGACCCTTACAATTTGTGGTGGGGTGGATGAAGAATGAAGAAGAGGTTCACAGGTGACATACATATAGGGAGGGTGAGAAATAATGAGGAACGTAAGCTACAGGGTGGGCTTGGGGTCGGTCAGCTGGGTAGAGCAGAAACAAATGCAATTTAGCCTCGAGAAACATGAAGCAAAGCTAACACGGCAAGGAATTACACTGGATGGGTAGAACCCTGGAGTACTGAAGATCGGATTGTGCTGTGCATATCCAGAGGTCCCTGAAGGACGACTGGTTAAGGCAACATTTGGGATATGTACCTTTATTAGTAGAGGCATGGAGAGGGGTGGGAGATTATGTTGAAACTGTGAAAAATGCTGGTTAGACCGTTAAATGGAATACCACGTTCAGTTGTAGTCACCACATTATAGGGCAGACTGCACTAACGATCACAATCGCTTGTTAACAAGCACGATTGCCCACCTCAGAAATCACATGTCACTGGGTTATGGGTTCTCTGGGTCAGTGCGTGGCTGACTCTTCGAGAGCCATTAGCACTGACGGCAGATTTGACGAGTGCTTCGGGGTGGTAGAATTGGCCCTTCTGACTTTATGATCATTGGCATTCCTTTCTTCAGTTCCTTTCCAGTATTTCCTCTTGCCAACAGGTGCTCACAAAGAAGCTCGTCCTTTCATACAGGAGCCCCCTCCAAGTTGGGTTTCCCGTGAACAAGGGTCTCCCACACTAACACCGGAGGGAAACCTTCAGGAGGTCTTAGAAATGCTTCCTTTGTCCTCATCACATTCAATCTCTTGCTAGGAGTTGAGCAAAGATGACCTGCTTTGGCAATCAGAGCTCAGGCATCGTAGGCACACGGCCAGCCCAGCAGAGCTGGTTTCGGACGATCATGGCCTTCTAAAGCAGAAAGTAAGACTCGCCCTACACAATCCTCAATCAGCATCATGGTCTTTACTCTTCGGGTACAGAGTAAAGTTCCATAAGCATAATCCAGGGGCAGAATTACATCATTTGACCCATCGAATCTGCTCCATTTGATCATAGGCAACATGTTTCTCAATTCCCATCTTCTCCCTTTAATCCTTGAACCCCTTACTAGTCAAAGGCCTGCCTGCCTTCAAGGCACTGAATGATTTGGCCTCTACGGCCCTCTGAAGCAATGATTCCAAGGCTCATCAACCTCCCCTTGTCCCAGTCCCAAAGATCCATGCCTTCACTGAGGCGGTGCCTTCAGGTCCTAATCGCTCCTACTCGTGGAAACATCACCTACACATCCACTCTATCCAGGCTTCTCAGTATTCTGTAAGCTTCAATCAGATCCTGTCCACCAACACTTCAACCTTCTAAACTCCAAGTACAGACCCCAGAGTCCTCAACTACACCTCGAAACGACAAGCCTTTCACCCCCAAGATCATTCTTGTATAGTTCCTCTGGGCTCCCTACAAGGTCAACACACTGTTCCAAGATACAAGGTCCAAAACTGCTCACAATATTCCAAATGCAATCTGACTAGAGCCTTACCCAGTCCCAGCAGTACCTCTCTGCTCTTGCATTCTAGCCCTCTTGAAATGAAGGCTAACATTGCATTTGTCTTGCCAACTGAACCTGCATGTTAACCATAAGAGAATCCTGAACTAGAACCAAGTCGCATTGTGTTTGAGATTTCTGAACACTTTCCCCATTTAGAAAGGTAGCCTACACCTCTTTCTTCCTCTCAGGTGAGAGTTCTGATCTCTCTGCAGCTTCGACACTTGTATTCTGTACACAGCGTGAACCCCGCCCCTCGTAACACACAAAACACCACTTTTCACAGTTATCTCAGTGCATGTGACAATAAATCAAAGGGTATCGCCTCACACGTTCCCCACATTGTATTTCACCTGCCACTTTTGTCCACTCCCCTAGCTTTTCCAATGCTTCCTCAGCACTGCCTGTCCCTCCATCTATCTTTGTGCAAGCTTAGCAACAATGCTTTTCATTTCTCTGTCCAGATTGTTAATGTATAAAAGGTGAACAGATGTGGTCCCAGACAGACCCCTGTGGAACTCTACTAGTAACTGGCTGCCAGCCTGAGAAAGACCCTTTTATCCCCTCTCTCTGCCTTCGGCCAGTCAGCCAATCCTCTAGCCATGTCAGTACCTTATCCCTAACACCATGGGCTCTTATTTCAATTAACAGCCTTCTGTGAAGCACCTTGAGGGGGGTTTCTGGAGCTTCCACTACACGCTCTTCAAACAAACAATCCCAGGATCTGGTAGAGCATGTGGGTTGAAGACTGAAGCTCCTTCTCCACCATCCCTATCCAACTCTCACAGGAGATGGAGCACTGGGCTAGATACACTGTCAGGCTCCTTCTATACTGTCCTCACAAAGAAAGCGATCCCAGGGCAAGATAATGACTTCTTTGCTGATGTTCGTACCACTGTCCTCCCAGATGTGAGGAATCCTTCTCAAAACAACATAGATGGTACTTCAAGGGCTGAGGCAACATCTATATGTAGTCCAAGCTTCAAAGCTGCAGAGATGAGTTAGAAGGGTGACTGTCTTGTACACCAAGGTCTTGGTATCAGCACGGATGTCATGGGCTTTGAAAACACTTATCTTTAAGCGTTTGAAGGCAGGACTCGCAGATTGGGCGGTGGTGCTGATTCTCAGCATCGGTGTCAGTCTTAGACAAGGGGTAGCTTCCCAGGTAAGAGCAAAAGATTGCACATTTGGGAGGATATCTGTCAACCTTAATGGAAAGATAGGCTGATAAGGGATTGGAGGTTTCTGGAGGTTGAAGCAGAGACAGATCTTACTGTATGCTTCCACAACGGGGGCTTGGAGATTCTCTCGAGTCAGAGACAACACGGTCACCTGCACCCTGAAGTTCCCTAAGGGAGTGCAGCGTCATTTAGTTCTTGGATTTCAGCCCGTTGAGGTTGTAAAGTTTCCAGTCTGTCCTGTAAGACACGTCCAACTCACTGGGAAGCTTGCTCTTGACGAGAAAAAACAACAATGAAGCCGACAGAGCGCAAGGGTGTGGGGAGTTCTGGGGCATGGCATATCCTTTGCGTGACCCGCCTCGACCACAAAGGATTCTGTCATACAATACCGAGGAAGCCATTGCCAACATCATTGGCGAGGAGAGAGTGAGGATGATAATCTCATCATACAGCCCTTAGACTGGCCCTTTCTTCATACTATCCATACTAGTCAAAAGCCTTGGCTGGATTGATGAAGGCCACGCAGAGTGCCTGGTGGTGTTGCCAGCATTTCTCTTGGCGTTTGGGCAGTGACAATCACGTGCATAGTTCCATGGTTTGGTTGGAAGCCATACCAGCTTTCAGGAAGGATCTCCCAAGACTGGGAGAAGTCTCACCTAGAGCCTAGCACAGCCTCGGGCAATGATCTCCCCAGCACGGGGGAAAAGGCAGATTTCTCAGTAGCTCCTACAGTTCACCGTCTCCTTCTTTCAAGGTGGTGGTATTGGCAATGAGTTGTTCTCGGTCTCAGATTTTCAGGAACAGCTGAAAAGGGACAGACAAGCTCTGCTCCTCCAAGTTTGGAAATCTGTTGGAATCTGATCTCCTCCTCTATGTGTCGAACAGAGTCCAAGATCATCTCGGAGGAGGAGCTGGAGGATTTCCTCAAATACTTCCTGGATGATTGCATCATGCTTTAGAAGTTCTTTGAAGCATTCTGTCCATCAGAGACTGACATTTTGTCACTCAGAAAGGTGCCACCCTTATTCCACACTGGTTTGGGGCCAAAGGTCTAGACGTTACCTTAGCGGCACTAACAAAACCTGGGTGGTCAAGAAGGAGCTGCGGCTCCTTAGCTTTTTCAGTCACCGGGGGCCTTTGCTGTTTAGATGAGCTCATTCTCAGTGTTTCCTGGCATCACAGTAACTGCTTCCTCACAGCATGAAACAATGGCTGTCTTCAGCTCTTCCAGACTAACCTCCACTCCATTAGAAGTTTTGCTTTAAGTGGTGACAACACTGTTGCGGACGTTTGCTGATCTGCTTGGCTCTGAAGCCACTCAATGTTAAAACTTCCTCCTGAACAGTTATTATCTTCAGCTGCTTCTGATAGATTTTGACAGGCATTGGAGGAGCGGGTGAGTCAGTGTTCGGTCCAGCAGTTGTCTCTACCAGTCACTGCTTTGGTCACAAGGACATCCTTTAGTCTCAGGATTGAAAAATGTGATAATTGATCATGGATGCCTCCAGAAGTCTTGAACTTGTCTTTTGGGTGAAACAGCATGTTGGTGACGACCAGTTGGTGTTCTGCACATTTGGTGAGCAGGGGAATCCTGCTGGAGTTGCAATTCCTGACTCCTTCCTGTCCAACCCTGTTAAGAGTCTCCAAGGAGAGCAATTACATCTCTCTTAAATGGTGGTGAGTCCAGTGACCAGGGTGGAGGCAGGTTTTTCTACAGCATCAGGGGTTGGAGCACAGGTACTCAGCTGTGGGCAGGCAGGGATGTGGGTTGGAGCAAGTTGTTGATAATGCCAACAGGGAGCCCTAAAGAGTTGGTTGATATGTTCATCCTTGCTGCCAAAACGCTCTCGCCTGTTCCTACTCCAAGAGCAAAATGACTGAGTCAAACTCCACCTCCAATGAGTAACAGCAAGAGAGCAGTGGGGAATCTCAGGATGTTGCCTGGGCTGGAGGATCTTTGACACAGGACTGGGCTGGAGGGTCTTTGACACAGGACTGGGCAGGCTGAGATTTTTTTCCCGTGGGGCAGCGAAGGTTGAGAGGGAAATGGATACCAAGCTGCACTGGATTATGAGAGGAAGCTTCCCGTTAATAGAAGGATCAGAAACCAGCAGGATACGGAGTTAACCTAAGATTTAGAAGGTTAACACCAGAGTAAAGGAGAATTTTACTTCATCAGGAGGGTGGGATGAGGTTGGAACTCACTGCCTAAGAAAGGGTGGCCAGGTTTAAAGCTCTCGTAACTTTTGCGCTGCATTTAGGTACAGACTTGTGCTTTATGCTGCTTTAACCTTCGCAGCTATGGGCCAAAAGCTGAAAAATGGAATTGATGCAGCCAAGATGTTGTTGACCAGCAGAGACCAGATGGGCTGAAAGGCGTCCTTCTGTGCTGCAAGTGTCCAGGAACGAGTCTACAAGGACCAAGGGTACACCAGTCAGCTCTTTAAGCTTGCTCCACCATTCAATAAGATCATGGCAGCTCTGATTGTTAGCTCAAACCCACACTCCTGATCACCTTCCACCCATTTATTTAGGGACTCAATTGATCTTTAAGTCAAAAATGCAGAGGCATTGCTTCCATTGTCTTTGCAGAAAGTTCTAAAGACTCATGGCACAACATTTTCACCTCATCTCAAATTCTAAGTGGTGACAGCTTACTTTAAGCAGTAAGATCCCTAGTTCTCAATTCTTCCACAAGATGAAACACCCTTTCCACAACCTCCCTGTCAAAAAAAAAACACCATCATCTTAAATTTGAATCAATTTGCCTCCTACTTTAGCAAACTCCAGCAAATACAGGCCTAGCTCACCCAAACTTCTCATAGGGCAATTCACTTATTCCAGGTATAGCATGGGACACCTTCTCTGAACCACCTCCAATGCATGTTACACCACACATTCCTGAACCTGAGCACACTCAAAGGGTTGGTCACAGAGCAAAGCTCCCTCCACACTGTCCCCATCATACAATCCCAGGACATGGGACAGCTCACAGTTAGCTTTACTCTGTATCTTTCTCTACAGTCCCCAAACATTCCCAGGACAGGTAAAACAGAGCTAATATAAAATTATATTTCCTCTACTCTGAGCCCTCACTGACTTTCCATCATTTTCTTATTTCAGTTTTAGTTTGAAGTCATGAACCAAGAGCTAAAGTTGACTTTTGGGCTTTGGCAAGTTTTTGTTGAAGGCAAAACAGACCAAAACAGGCTATTGTTTATTTATGAGGCCAGTCCTGGTGATAAACTGCAGAATGGCGCCTAATCGAAAGGTCATGCAGGTACCCCACTTCAGGGGAAGAGCGTTGCGTTTAATCAGAGAGATCAGAGTTATTAGTGAGGTTGACACCCAGGAATGAATTCCAGTAAGTCTGGGAATGACCACAAGCTCAAGCAGATAGATGTTGAACGGTAACAACATTAAAAGGTGTTTGGAAGAAGGTATAGGGGACATGTCAGGAGTAGGTTCTTTACATAGGTAGGAAGAGAGACGGGGATTTAAGGCAGAAATTCAGGGAGCTAGGATGGAAGCTGAGAGCTAGGACGAACATAGTTGTTGTCTCTGGTTTGTTGCCCGTGCCACGTGCTAGTGAGGCGAGGAATAGGGAGAGAGAGGAGTTGAACACGTGGCTACAGGGATGGTGCAGGAGGGAGGGTTTTGGATTCTTGGATAATTGGGGCTCTTTCTGGGGAAGGTGGGACCTCTACAAGCAGGATGGTCTTCACCTGAACCAGAGGGTACCGATATCCCGGGAAGGGGGGGGGGGGGGGGGGGGGGGGGGGGGGAGGAATTTGCTAAGGCTGTTCGGGTGGGTTTAAACTAATTCAGCAGGGGGGTGGGAACCAAAATTGTAGTTCGACTATAGAAAAGATTGAGAGTAGGGTGGTCCGAAATAAAGTTTCAGGGAAACAAGATGGCACTGGCAAGCAAGAAGTTGGTTTGAAGTGCGTCTACTTCAATGCCAGGAGCGTCCAGAATAAGGTGGGTGAACTTGCAGCATGGGTTGGTACCTGGGACTTCGATGTTGTGGCCATTTCAGAGACATGGATAGAGCAGGGACAGGAATGGTTGTTGCAGGTTCCGGGATTTAGATGTTTCAGTAAGAACAGAGAAGATGGTAAAAGCGGGGGACGTGTGGCATTGTTGGTCAAGGACAGTATTACAGTTGCAGAAAGGATGTTTGGGGACTCATCAACTGAGGTAGTATGGGCTGAGGTTAGAAACAGGAAAGGAGAGGTCACCCTGTTGGGAGTTTTCTATAGGCATCCGAATAGTTCCAAAGATGTAGAGGAAAGGATAGCAAAGATGATTCTCAATAGGAGTGAGAGAGACAGGGTAGTGGTCATGGGGGACTTCAACTTTCCAGATATTGACTGGGAACGCTATAGTTCGAGTACTATAGACGGGTCCGTTTTTGTCCAGTGTGTGCAGGAGGGCTTCCTGACACAGTATGTAGACAGGCCAACAAGGGGCGAAGCCATATTAGATTTGGAACTGGGTAATGAGCCCGGCCAGGTGTTAGATTTGGAAGTAGGTGAGCACTTTGGTGATAGCGATCACAATTCTGTTATGTTTACTTTAGTGATGGAAAGGGATAGGTGTATACAACTGGGAAAGAGTTATAGCTGGGGGAAAGGCAATTACGACGAGATTAGGCAAGATTTAGGGAGCATAGAATGGGGAAGGAAACTGCAGGGGATGGGCACATTAGAAATGTGGAGCTTAATCAAGGAAAAGCTCCTGTGTCCCCTAGATAAATATGTACCTGTCAGGCAGGGAGGAAGCTGTAGAGCGCGGGATCCGTGGTTTACGAAGGAGGTGGAATCTCTGGTCAAGAGGAAGGAGGCGGCTTACGTTAGGACGAGATGTGAAGGCTCAGTCGAGGTAACCAGGAAAGACCCAAAGAGGGAGCTCAGAAGAGCCAGGAAGAGACATGAGAAGTTGTTGGCGGATAGGATCAGGGTAAACCCTAAGGCTTTCTATAGGTATTTAAGGAATAAAAGAATGACGAAAGTAAGATTAGGCCCAGTCAAGGATAGGAGTGGAAAGTTGTGTGTGGAGTCAGATGAGATGGGGAAGCGCTAAATGAATATTTTTCAACAGTATTCACTCTAGAAAACGACAATGTTGTCGACGAGAATACTGAGATACAGACTACTAGACGAGGTGGGGTTGAGGTTCACACGGAAGAGGTATTAGAAATCCTTCAGAAGGTGAAGATAGATAAGTCCCCTGCGCTGGATGGGATTTATCCTCAGATCCTCTGGGAAGCCAGGGAGGAGATTGCAGAGCCTTTGGCATTGATCTTTAACTCGTCATTGTCTACAGGAATAGTGCCAGACGACTGGAGGATAGCAAATGTGGTTCCCCTGTTCAAGAAGGGGAGTAGAGACAACCCTGGTAATTATAGACCAGTGAGCCTTACCTCAGTTGTTGGTAAAGTGTTGGAAAAGGTTATAAGGGATAGGATTTATAATCATCTAGAAAAGAATAAATTGATTAGGGATAGTCAGCACGGCTTTGTGAAGGGAAGATCGTGCCTCACAAACCTTATTGAGTTCTTTGAGAAGGTGACCAAACAGGTAGATGAGAGTAAACCGGTTGATGTGGTGTATATGGATTTCAGTAAGGCATTCGATAAGGTTCCCCACAATAGGCTATTGTGCAAAATGCGGAGGAATGGGATTGTGGGAGATATAGCAGGTTGGATCAGAAATTGGCTTGCTGAAAGAAGACAGAGGGTGGTAGTTGATGGGAAATGTTCATCCTGGAGACCAGTTACTAGTGGTGTACCGCAAGGGTCGGTGTTGGGTCCACTGCTGTTTGTCATTTTTATAAATGACCTGGATGAGGGCGTAGAAGGATGGTTAGTAAATTTGCAGACGACACTAAGGTCGGTGGAGTTGTGGATAGTGACAAAGGATGCTGTAGGTTGCAGAGAGACATAGATAAGCTGCAGAGTTAGGCTGAGAGGTGGCAAATGGAGTTTAATGCAGACAAGTGTGAGGTGATGCACTTTGGTAGGAGTAACCGGAAGGCAAAGTACTGGGCTAATGGTAAGATTCTTGGTAGTGTAGATGAGCAGAGAGATCTCTGTGTCCTTGTACACAGATCCTTGAAAGCTGCCACCCAGGTTGACAGGGCTGTTAAGAAGGCATACAGTGTTTTAGCTTTTATCAATAGAGGGATCGAGTTCCGGAACCAAGAGGTTATGGTGAAGCTGTACAAAACTCTGGTGCAGCCACACTTGGAGTATTGTGTACAGTTCTGGTCATCGCATTATAAGAAGGATGTGGAAGCTTTGGAAAGGGTGCAGAGGAGATTTACTAGGATGTTGCCTGGTATGGAGGGAAGGTCTTATGAGGAACGGCTGAGGGACTTGAGGCTGTTTTCATTAAAGAGAAGGTTGAGAGGTGACTTAATTGAAACATATAAAATAATCAGAGGGTTAGATAGGGTGGATAGGGAGATCTTTTTTCCTAGGATGGTGACAGTGAGCACAAGGGGGCAGAGCTTTAAATTGAGGGGTCAAAGATATAGGACAGATGTCAGAGGTAGTTTCTTTACTCAGTAGTAAGGGAATGGAACACTTTGCCTGCAACGGTAGTAGATTCGCCAACTTTAGGTACATTTAAGTCGTCATTGGACGAGCATATGGACGTACATGGAATAGTGTAGGTTAGATGGGCTTGAGATCGGTATGACAGGTCGGCACAACATCGAGGGCCGAAGGGCCTGTACTATGCTGTTATGTTCTATAATCTCTCCGTTGTGTACTACTACAAACCTGAAGAGCAACTCCCAAGCTTGAGAAATTCCCATCAACCTGACCCCAAGCTTCTGTTTCGGGGTTTTAAATGCACAGACCATCTGCAAATGCACATGAAATGTACAGAAAATGAACTGTACTCACCTGCTCCAGGACTGATTCCAGTCCCTGTTAGAAAAAGGAACGAGAAAAAAATAAGTCAGGTTTCCCCATCCAATGCAGCGGATGAGCCAGCTCAATACATTTCATGCAAAAAACAGGAAAGCACTCTATTTCTACCTGTTTTTAAGAAAAGAAACTGCAGCCACTGGAAATCGAAAATGACGAAGTGCCGGAGAAGATCAGCAGGTCTGGTAGCATCTGCAAAGGAAAAAAAATAAGATTTAACATGGTCAAGTCCAATGTTTAAAGGAAAGACAAACTGCATGAAAAACAGGTCAGAATGATACCTGGAACAAAGGAAGTTATTGTTCAAGGGAAGAGACAAACTAAAAACAGCAGATGCTGGAATCCAAGGTGGACAAACAGGAGGCTGGAAAAGCACAGCAGGCCTGGCAGCATCTGGAGGAAAAGAGCCGTCAATGTTTTGTGTATTACCCTTCCTCAGGGCCTTAAGAAATCCTGAGGCAGGGTAATGCCCGAAACGTTGACTGCTCCTTTCCTCCAGATGCTGCCGGGCCTGCAGTGTTCTCCCATCCTCCTGTTTGCCCATCATTTAAGGGAAAACTGGATGGGCTGCATGTGTGTCTATCGCAGTTCAGAAGAATAAGTGTGATCTCTTCAAAGCTTCTAAGACCCCGACGGTATTTCTCTGCAGAAGAGTCTGGAGCTAGGGGATTGCCATTAAAAAAGCTGATCATTTTCAACAAGGGGATTACGGGTGTGTGGAACTCTTTTTCCAGAGAAGAGGAGGAGGAAGTGGAGTCATTAAATACTTCTAAGAGACAGATCGCTTCTTGGCTAACAACACAGTCAAGATTTATTGGAGCTACGGTGGAGTTAGGGCCATTATCAGATCAGACATCATCTTTGTAAATGTTTGAACAGGCTGAACAGCCTGCCTCTGTTGTACAGAGCTCTCATTCAGAACTGAAGGGACAGAGAGTTATGCTGTGTTTTATGTTGTTGAAAGTAGAGGCCAGAATAAATGACCACAAACAATAAGCAAAGGTTGCAGTGAAGAAACAAATCATTGGTACATTGGAAGGAGGGAGATTTAGATCTCTCTGAACCTTACAATTCAAACAGGAGCTGATAGGGTAAATGCAGGAAGGCGTTCTTGGTGACTGGGAATCCAGAACCAAGGGGCATTTTAGGGCAGAGATGAGAATAAATGTCTTCATCAAGAGACTGGTGAACCCATGGAATTCTCTAACACAAGAATCTGTTGAGGACAAAACACTGAAGGAGATTAAGAAAAATTATTTGGATTAAAGGGATCAGAAGGTATGGGGAGAAAGCAGGAACAGGGGACTGCGATAGACAATCAGCCCTGATCTCATTGAATGGGGAAACAGCCCAAGGGGTGAAATCGACTACTCCTGCTCATATTTCTACGCCCAGAGTGAGTGCCGTTAGCAGAATAAAGAAGAAGTTTTTCCCCAGATTAGACACGAGACAGTTACAGTGCAGAAGCAGGCCTGTCAGTCAGTCAGGTGACATCCTTCCTTTCCCTTGAAAATTAAAGATTCCCACCGTCCTTTCGAGCAATTCACCCGAGACTGCCTCCGCTGCACCCAAGCTGCATGTTCCAGACCTGAACCACCCACCAAGCTTGAGAAAGCTTCCCTTGTCCCACTACTACTTCAAATCGTGGCCCTTTCATTCTCAATCCTTCCCAAAACCAGAATTTATGTCCCAGCATGTGATTTTGAATGACTCTTCTCAAAGCTCCTGTCAGGCTTCCTCTCCCACAAAGGTCGAATTCCCAGAGCACAGAGTCCCTGCAGTGCAGGAAGAGACCACTCGATCCATCAGGTCTGCACCAGCAAGAGAGAGTGTTCCACTCAGACCAAATCTCCATGACCCCAAATGGGGTTCTTCTGTTTAAAAACCCACCTAACCTGCATCTCTCCAGTGTATGCACCCCAGGACTGTTCTTATCAAGAAACAAAAGGATACAGAAACAGAAATTGCTGGAAAACATTAACGGCTGCAGTGAGAAAGCAGAGAGTTAACATTTCAGATCCAATGAACCCTTCTGCAGAACTGATGGTAGCTGGGAAAAGGTTGCAGACTGATGCAGAAGGAATGGAAGGAATAATAATTTTAAAAAGTGAAATGGAGGCATGTCAAAAGTCTAACATTTACCTGCTCTGGATCCAACACCTCTCCCTGCAAAACAAAAAGGGCAACAGTAACCACCATCAGAACCGTAGAATGAGCAACAGTCACATCTCAACCCTGCCTATCTGAAATTCAGAACTCCGCTAGGGAATGCCACTCTATCAGAGTCGGGCGGGGGGGGGGGGGAAGAGGGGGGAGATGGATCCAGGATGCTTTCCCGAAGGTTTGGTGACGCTGACCCTCACTCACCCCATGAAAGGGGGGGGGGAAAGCTGGAGTTAGGTGCTCCTGGTGTGGTGCATCGGGGGGGGGGTGGCCGAAGAGGGCCACTGTAAAAGACGGGGTCTCACTCTTCCTCCTCTTGGCAGATGCACCGCCTCCGACACAAGCCCGTGGGGGACGCGAACCCTGGAGAGTAACCCCCAACACTCCCGCCCGCCCCCGTACAATCCCCCAAAATTCTCCACCGACTCCAGACCGCGAATACCATCTCTCCCCCCACCACCGCCCCAAACCGCGCGCCTTCATCCAACCCCATCCTTCACCCCCCCAAAAAAAAAAGCACTTACGCTCACCTTAAAGTGAACATTGCCTCATTACTATCATTACATAGATGTGCATTTTTTTTTAAAAGAAAAGAGAAGTTAAACCCCCTCCTGAAGTCTTTTAAAAGATGATATTAGAAATTTTAAAAACACCAGATTATTTTGGGGGGGGGGGGCTTGTTGTTGTAGTTAAACCAATGAAACTGTCTGTTTTTGGGCTCCCCTCCTGCAAAATATTTATATCTTTCAAAAAAAACAGAAATAACAGACGACGAGGCGGGAAAGTGTGTGGCTGGGTGCCCGGGAGGGGAAGTAGTTGCCCCCTTCAGGACTGTCCAGAGCCAGCGGTGCTTGTTAACGTTGTTGTTGTTGTTGTTGTTGTCGACCTGCCCTCCGCCGCCATCTTGATTCTAATGGGGGGGGGGGCGGAGGGAGGGGGTTGACCCTTCCTTCCTCCTCCCCCTCGGCCCCTCGCCTGCTCCACGCCGCCCCCCGCACAATAAAGTTGAGTGACGCCCCGCTCACAACAACAACAACAACGGCCGGCGGACGCACGGCTGCCCCGCAACAAGATGGCCGCCCAAAACGGTCACTTCCTATCCGCCGCGCGAATCCTCTTTCGAGGCCCGCTCCTTCCGAGAAGGCCTCACCCGACCGCTTCACGCCGCCGCCGCCACCCCCCCCCCTACCTTCTCCGGCCTCTGCTTGAATCCCTCCGCCACAGTCTTTTCGGTGAGCGAGAATAAAGAACGCCTTCCGGCCCCACCTTTTAGCGACGCGGGGATCCCATGTTGCCCCCGCCCCCCCCCCGCACACACACACACACACACACACACACACACACCAACCGTCGCCGTACCCCTGACTTCCGGTCGCCATCTTCGCTCCGCCCCTCCGCCGTCTCTCGCGATAAATCGTTTCTTTTCCAACACCCTCCCCTACCTCAAATCGTTCCCAAGAGCGAAATGAAAGCAGTTTGTTTTACCGCCAGTTGGATTCCGAAAATTCGCCGATTTGGAGAAGTCACCCGGAGGGTGGGGTGGGAGGGGAGAAGGGGCATGTCGTCACTTCCTGTACTAGCGAATCATCGCGTGCCCTGGCGGGTGCCATCTTTGTTTAGGGCAAACCCCGCGACAGAACTGATGCGGGGGAAATGGGAACGTGCGCCATCTTTTTTCGAGGCAGGTCAGGAAGCGTCCTTTCCATTTGCGTTGGCTCGGGTGGTCGTCATTTTTGTTTGGGGCACGATTATGGCACCGGCCAACAGCGCCAATGTTGACCTATGGTTTTTTTTGGCACCATCTTTGTTAACGGTGCAGCACTTTATTGACGACCGCGCTTCTCTGTTTAAGTGCTTCCGCTTAACACAGACTATACTTAACGCCTGTCGATACAAACTCCCTTTCAAATAAATAAATATCAACTTTGCGAGCTTTCAGCTGAATATGCTTGACTCTAGACATCGGATATACAACGCGCAAGGGTGACGTCACTTCCTGTATGCATGGGCGCCGCCATGTTTGATGCTCCATTCTATTTACTGGAGGTGAATTGAGTGTTTGGTCCACACTGAGGGCAGTAACATGAATGGGCTCGACTGCAATACAAGTCATTACTCGGGTTTTCTTTTAAAATCTGGAGGTGGAAATATCTCTGGCTTTAATTCCTATTTAAAATTGCCTAGAGGAGAGCCAGGATCCCATTGCTGAGAGTCTGAAGTTACATGTACAGTAGATTTCTTTCCCCAAAAGTTATTAGTCAACCTAATGGTTATCCCTGCACCCCCATAAAAATTGGCATGTGGCTACCATTTTATGCAGTTCAAATTTCATCTTACCATGGTAGGATTCAAACCCATACCATAAAGATATTAACACAGAAAGCTGAACTGCTAGCCCAGTGACATTGTTGCTACTTGCACCAAAACCCTGTTGCTACAACACAATTGTTGCAAGTTTCAAGGAACTGAGTATGGGTGCCTGGCAATATCCAGCAAGATCAGATTGGAAACATCAACTAGGTGTCTCTTAGCACAGACACTAGCAGACCTGATGCTCTCCAACCATTTTCAGTCCTCCTCCTGTCCTTGATGTTCTAACTCTACAAGCTGAATGTCTTCATCCCATTTTTCCCATTTACAAACCAGCAGGACCAAACTACCTCCTCCTGTTGGTCACTCAATAGACTGAATGGCTACTTCCTGTTCCAATACAGTAAGAAAGGGGATTCGTGGATCAAGGAGAAAGACAGGAAGTAAGGGCATTCAGAGAACATATTTGCCATTAGAAAAAGCAGGAGCCACCTTAGTGTTAGAGATCCCAGGCTCCAGACACAGACCAGGATCAGCTGCAGACTTGGTGCCCATACAGAGGAAGCAACAGTTCAGCACTTACATATAATTCTCTGTTTCTTTTCCCCCCTCACACCATCTTCAAGCTTCCATCTGCAAAATAAACCTCCAATTACCTGGCAAGGCAACTAAGTAGAGAACAGATTAACTCACCCAGATATGATTGGTCCACAGTCACATGACTTCTCCCAAAGCTCACCAATCTCTGCAAAAAAAACAAAAACCGAAAGACCTGCGGGTGCTGGAAATCAGAAACGCAAACAGAAATTGCTGAAAAACCTCCACAGGTCTGGCAGCATCTGTGGAGAGAAAGCAGAGTTAACGTTTCAGGTCCAGTGACCCTTCTCCAGCGATTTCTCCTTCAGTATTTTTTAAAAACAAAGCTGTGCATGTGCCCTGATGAAAGCAAGCTGAACAGTACACATTGGAAATGTTACAGTTGTTAATGATAAGATTCTGGAACACCTACCCACACAGCACCATGGGCTGTCTTACTTCCCGCGCCGGTCATGGCAGTTTTCATCGGCAGTTAGGGACCAACAATAAACGTTGGTGCAACCAGCAATAGCCAAGCCCCAGGAATGAAGAAAACAATTCTCAACAGGTGTTATATTAATGCCTGATGTTCAGGGCAGGAGTGTCTCCCCTTCCCACCATTCCCTCCCTCTGCTGCTGAGGGGAGAATGTATAGGAGCAGCTGCAAAGTCAAAGCTTCCACCATTTTTTCCTCAGTAGTGCATCCCATGGCCAAATCCCTCACTCCCCCTCCCAATTCCCCTGCTATTATCCCGTTCTCCACTCCTGTACTCCCACTTAAGAGTCACACGGCATGGAAACAAAACCTTCGGTTCAACCAGTCCACATCTTCGCAAACTAAACTAGTCCTACCTGCTTGTGCTTAGTCCGTATTCCTTCAAACTTATCCGATTCATGTCCTTATTCAAATGTCTTCTAAATACTGTAATTAACATGCACCACTTCCTCAGGGAGCTGATTCCGAACACAAACCACTCTCTGTGTAAAATCATTGCCTCTCATTGTCCTTTTTAAATCTTTTCTCCTCTTACCTTAAAAATATGCCCCCTGGTTTCGAACTTGCCCACATTAGGGAAAAGGTCCCTGTCATCAGATAATGTTCTGGGGACCTAGGTTTGAATCCTGCCCTGGTGGAATTTGAATCCAGTTTTTTAAAAGAAATCTGGGATTCAGAGTCTCGTGATGACTGTGAATCCATTGTCGATTGTCAGGAAAAACCCATCTGGTTCACTATTGTCCTTCAGGAAAGGAAACTGCCATCCTTACCTGGTCTGGCCTACATGTGACTTCAGACCCACAGCTTAACTGCCCTCTGGGCAATTAGGGATGGGCAAAAAACCAGTAAGGTCCACATCCAGGTCAGCCCTCAACCTCCTGCGAATAAAAGTCCCAGTCTTTCCAGTCTATTATTATAACTCAAACCCTCAACACCTGGCAACATCTTGGTAAATCTTTTCTGAATCCTCTCCAGTTTAGCTTTATTCCTTACAGGGAGACCAGAGCTGCCGAGAGTACTCCGGAGACTGTGTACCCTTGTGCAGTAAATCATTGTCAGAATTACAGCACAAAACAGAGGCCTGGGGATAACTACAACTGGAGAGATAGCGTCGTGTTCGCAAGCAGTGAAAAATGCAGAACAAGTTCTGTTAAGCGCCACAAAAATGCAAAGATTGTAAAGTTAGAGACTAACTGTTCAGTTCTTTCAATCTTCAACAGTTCCAACAGGAACATAAGGTCCAGGAGCAACAGTAGGTCATCTGGGCCCTTGAGCCTACTGTGTCTTTCAATAAGATCATGGCTGATCTTTTCAGCTCCACTTACCCTCACCCCCCCCACCATAACCCTTAATTCCTCTTCTGACCAATAATCTGTCTTTGCCTCAAGCATTCAGCGAGGCAGCCTCACTGAGCAGGGAATTCCACGGATTCACAACCCTTTGGGTAAAGATGTTCCTCCTCAACTCAGTCCTAAACCTGCTCCCCCCCTTATTTTGAAGCTATGCCTCCCAGTTCCAGTTTCACCTGCCAGTGAGAACAACCCCCCTGCTTCCAGCTAATCTATTCCCTTCATAATTTTATATGTTTCTATAAGATTCTCCCCTCATTCTTCTAAATTCCAATGAGTATAACCCCAGTCTATTCAGCTTCTCCTCATAAACCAACTCCCTCAACTCTGGAGTCAACTGAGTGAATCTCCTCTGCACCCCCTCCAGTGCCAGTACATCCTTTCTCAAGTAAGGAGACCAAAACTGCACACAGTACTCCAGGTGTGACCTCACCGGCACCCCGTACAGCTGCAACCAAACCTCCCTGCTTTTAAACTCCATCCCTGTAGCAATGAAGGACAAAATTCCATTCGCCTTTTAATTACCTGCTGCACCTGCAAACCAACCTTATGCGATTCATGTACAAGGACACCCAGGTCCCTCTGCACAACAGCCTGCTGCGATAGAGGACAGTTGCAATCAAAGTAAAATAATTCAATAGGTAGCTGAGGCAAACACACCTCAGAGATCCCAATTCAGTTTTCGGCCTGTGACTTCAGTTGAGTGTTAATAGAAACCCACTGGGACAGTAATCGAGATGATACAAGTGTCCTCAGTCCTTGAGTTAGGTGAATCTTGATCACGTTTGCATACAGCTACGTGTGTGCATGTTGATAAAGACGCAATTAGAATTAGCTGTAATATCTCTCGAGCTGAAAAAGCTAGCTGATATTCCCTTAAGGGCTCAAATAAAGGATTTCAACGCCAGCAGAGGAGGAATGGTCAGTGAGTTTGAAGATGGCACCAACAATGGAGGTGTAGTGGACAGCAAAGAAGGTTACCTCAGAGTACAACAGGATCTTGATCAGATGGGCCAATGGGCAGAGGACTGGCAGATGGAGTTTAATTGACATAAATGTGAGGAGCTGCATTTTGGAAAGGCACATCAGGGCATGGCTTACACACTTCATGGGAAGGTCTGAGGAGTGTTGCTGAACAAAGAGACCGTGGGGGAGCAGGTACATAGTTCCTTGAAAATGGAGTAACAGGGAGACAAGGTATTTTTAGAAGGTATTTGGTGCGCTGGCCTTTATTGGTCAGTGCACTGAGTATAGGAATTGGGAGGATCATGTTGCGGCTGTACAGGACATTGGTTAGGGCCACTTCTGGAATACTGTGTGTAATCCCAGTCTCCCCGCTACAGGAAGGATGTTGTGAAACTTGAAAGGGGTCAGCAAAGATTTACAAAGATGTTGGAGGGTCTGAGCTACAGGGAGAGGCTGGGGCTACTTTCCCCGGAGTGTCGGAGGCTGAGGGGGGACCTTATAGAGGTTTATAAAAGCAGGAGGGACAGGGATGGGGTAAATAGGCCAGGTGTTTTACCCCAGGGTAGGGGAGTCCAAAACTAAAGGGAATAGGTTAAAGGTGAGAGGGCAAACATTTAAAAGGGACCTGAGGGGTAACTATTTCACACAGAGGGTGGTGCGTGTATGGAATGAGCTGCCAGGGGAAGTGGTGGGGCCTGGTACAGGTCCAGTATTTAAAAGGCATCTGGATGGGGACATGGATAGGAAGGGTTTAGAGGGACATGGACCAAATGCTGGCAAATGGGACCAGATTAATTTAGGATATCGGGTCAGCATGGACAAGTAGGAGTCTGTTTCTGAGCAGTATGACTGTTTTAATAACAGCAGCAGGGCACAGAGGGTACCTGATGCCCTGAGAAGAGAGGAAAACTAACTAATCAGGAAGAGATATGTCCGAGATAGGTTCAGAGTGCAAATCTCCATCTTCCACCAGGTGGTAATTGATGCATGCATGGAAATGCAGTTCTTGTCAGCACCTGTTATAAACAGAGGTACGAATGAACACAGTTCACAATGTCATAAGATCATTACAAATATATCCCAGAATTCCAGGCATAACGTCACTGATAAAAGGCAAGTGTTTCATCTTGGACTCATCAGGACACTTCACAAGAATATCTTCAGGGAACACCCAACATTTTGATACTGCCCAAGAGCAGCATGTTGATTGGTGGACTCCCGGAGAGGTGTTACCATGGACAATGCACCAACTGAGTATGATTGACTGGCTTTTTCTCATTTCAGACCAAGTTGATATGAAATAGACCGGGCACTGCCCTCACTTATTTTGAGTAAAAACAAGGCGCTGTGGACAAGATGCTCTTCAGAGGGTGGATGTGGACTTGACGGGCTGAATGGCCTGCTTCTGCTCTGTAGGGATTCTACGATTCTGCTCCTTTTATCTTGTCCCCTCACAAGCCCTCCATTTGGATGGCCCCTCTTTTTACCTCCAGCCCTATTCCTCCCTCTCCCATCTCATTTCCCCCATGTTCTATTGCACTCCTCCAAAATCCCATACTCTCCTCCCTCCAACACCTCCACCCTCAAACCCTGCCTTCTCCCCCATCCAAGCCTCCAATCTCTTCCCTTTCCAATTCCTTCCCTTTCCTAGCAAAGTTAGTTCACAGAATCCCTATAGTGTGGAAGTAGGCCGTTCAGCCCATTGAGTCCACATCAATCCTCTGAAGACCATCCCACCCAGATCCATCATCCCTATCCAATGTTTCCCATGGCTAACCCACCTGGCCTGCACATCCCTGGACACTATGGGACAATTTAGCACGGCCAATCCCACCCTAACCTGCACATTCCTGGGCATTATGGGTAATTTAGCATGGCCAATCCACCCTAGCCTGCGCATCTTTGGACTGTGGGAGGAAACTGGAGCACCCGGAGGAAACCCACAGACATGGGGAGAATGTGCAAACTCCACACTAACAGTTGGAGATGCCTCCATCCAGGGGCAAGTGGGCAGTATTCCATCCCACTCCTGACTTGTGCCGAGTAGATGGTAGGACAGGATTTGGGGAATCAGGACGGGAGTTACTCGCTGCAGGATTCCCAGCCTCTGACCTGCTCTTGTAGCTGCTGTGTTTATGTGGTGGGTCCAGGGGAGTTTCTTGTCAATGGTAAGCCCCAGGATGTTGATAGTGGGGGGTTCAGTGATGGTAACACCATTGAATGTCAAGGAGCTGTGGTGAGATGGTCTCTTATTGGTGATGGGCACAGTCTGGCATTTGTGTGGTGCAGATGTTACTTACCATTTGTCAGCCCAAGTCTAGATATTGTCCAGCTCTTTGTAGTGTTTGGAATTTTGTTTTAATTCATTCATGGGCGTGGTTATAACGTACTGGGTCAGCATTTAATGCCCATCTCTCGCCCAATGAATCACATAAGTGCAGAACTTGACTCTCACATGTAGGCTGGACCAGATTTCCTTCTCTCAAGGGCATTAGTGACCTCGATGGGTTTTAACGATAGTGTGGGTAACCTGGTCACAATTGGGCTAACTTCAAACACCAGCTTTCAAAATAAAAACACAGCTGAGTTCAAATGTCACCACCGATCCTGGTGAGGCCACATCTCGGGAATGTCAGCCTAGGCCTACGATTCCTCACCCAGAGATATTGCTGAGTCCCTGTGAACACGCGTCAGTGTCTGAGGAGGGCTGCACCGTGCAACAAACTGACAACCACAGGATAAACATCCCCGTTGCTGATGGCAGAGGGAACGTCGTCGACACAGCAGCTAAAGGTGGTTGGACCTGGGTTGGAAAATCTCTTTCAGTGTGCATTTTTGGCTGAACTTCAACCCCATGCTCCCGATCTTTGGACACCTGGTGTGGAGGGGGTGTGGGCAGATTGGAGGAGCTCCTCCTGGGCCTGGGCCTGGCTATAAACAGGTCCAAGAAGTGGGCTGTGTTGTCTCTGCTGACAGCCTTCACCTCTTGCATGGTTATGTTTGTGCCCAGCTGCCTTTGGAGAGGGAGCGTGCGATGTTTATCAACGCTCTCACTGCCCTTAGGGAGAAGCAGGAACCACAGGGATCAGAAAGCTTCAGTTCCTCCTCCCAGCCCCTACCCCGTACCTTTGATGCTTTACATTGCTACAGCTGTGTTATTAGTTTTTAAGAATAAGGGTCATGGTGATTTCGGTGATAGGACAGCCATTCTGTTGTCTGTGATAACACTTCTGAGTAACTAAACCAAAACCCTGAAGAACTCCTGCAGAGATGTCCAGGAGCTGGGATGTCCTGGAGCTATTATGTCCTGGAGCTGGGACGTCCAGGAGCAGAGATGTCCTTGAGCTGGGATGTCCTGGAGCTATTATGTCCTGGAGCTGGGACGTCCAGGAGCAGAGATGTCCTTGAGCTGGGATGTCCAGGAGCTGGGATGTCCTGGAGCTATTATGTCCTGGAGCTGGGACGTCCAGGAGCAGAGATGTCCTTGAGCTGGGATGTCCAGGAGCTGGGATGTCCTGGAGCTATTATGTCCTGGAGCTGGGACGTCCAGGAGCAGAGATGTCCTTGAGCTGGGATGTCCAGGAGCTGGGATGTCCTGGAGCTATTATGTCCTGGAGCTGGGATGTCCAGGAGCAGAGATGTCCTTGAGTTGGGATGTCCAGGAGCTGGGATGTCCTGGAGCTATTATGTCCTGGAGCTGGGATGTCCAGGAACTGGGATGTCCAGGAGCTGGAATGTCCTGGATCTGGGATGTTCTGGAGCTGAGATATCCAGGAGCTGAAATATCCTGGAGCTGAGATGTCCTAGATCTGGGATGACTGATCTCCAACAACCACGACCACCTTCCTCTGTGCCAGGTATGACTCCAACCCTGATTCCCATCGACTCGTTTCACCAGGGCTTCTTGATACTCCTGGACTGATGGGGCGGGAATTGGCCACGTTGGATTTGTGTACAGGACATACTTGGGCAATTTTCCACATTGTGGGATAGATCCCAGTGTTGTCACTGTACTGGAACAGCTTGGCTAGGGGAATGGCAAGTTCTGGAGCACAAGTCTTCAGTACCACTGCCAGAATGCTGTCAGGGCCCATAGCCTTTGCAGTACCCAGTGTCTCCAACCACGGGATTGGACGGTTTTAGTTATAGAGAGAGTTTAGGGACTTTCTTTTCCCCTGGAGCGTTGGAGGCTGACGGGTGACCTTATAGAAGTTCATAAAATCACAGGGGGATTGAATAGGATAAATAGAGAAGGTCTTTTCCCCCAGGTAGGGGAGTCCAAAACTAGAGGGGCATAGGTTTAAGGTGAGAGGGTTAAGATTTAAAAGGGACCTGAGGGGTAATTATTTCACACAGAGGGTGGTGCGTGTATGGAATGAGCTGCCAGAGGAAGTGGTGGGGGCTGGTACAGTTACAGCATTTAAAAGGCACCTGGATGGGGACATGGATAGTAAGGGTTTAGAGGGACATGGGCCAAATGCTGGCGAATGGGGCTAGGTCAGATCGGGATGTGTGGTCGATGTGGAGAAGTTGGATTAAAGGGTTTGTTTTCGCGACTATTTCTTGATATGACGTGGAGTGAATCGAATTGGCAGAAGACTGGTCTCTGTGATGCTCAGAACTACTGGAGGAGGCCGAGATGGACCGTCCATTCGGCATTTCTGGCTGACGATTGTTCTGAACATGTCATTCTTTTCTGTCAAGTCCATCATGGTGCTATATTCACACGTGGAATGTTTATTGCCCATAGTTTACTGCCCTGGGGAGGGCGATTGGGAGCTGCCTTCTTAACATTCAGCAAATCGGAACACAAGATATTGTACAGGATATCGGTGTGGCGTTTTCTGGAACTCGGGTCTCCCCATTATAGGAAGGATGTTATTCAGCTGCAGAGGATTCAGAAGAGATTTACAGGCACGGGAATGGGGGGTTTGAGTTATAAGGAGAGGGTGGAAAGGCTGGGATTTTTTTTTCCACTGGAGTGCAGGAGGTTGAGTGGTGACCCCATCGAGGTTCATAAAATCATGAGGGGCAAATATAAGGTGAGCATGAGGTGTTTTTTCCCTAGGGGGCTTTCAACTCTGGGGGTATATTTTTAAGGTGAAGGGAGAAAGATTTGAAAAAGACATTTTTTTTACATAGGCAGTGGTTTGTGTGTGGAATGAGCTTCCTGAGGAAGTGGTGGATGAGGGTACAGTTACAGAGTTTAGAAGCCCTTTAGATAAGTTCATGAATAAGAAATGTTTGCAGGGATATGGGCCAGGAGTAGGCAGATGGGACTGGTTTATTTTGAGATTATGTTTGGCATGAACTGGTTGGACCAAAGAGCCTGTTTCTGTGCTATGTGAGTGTATGACTTAAATCCAGAAGCAGGCCATTCAGCCCCTCAAACCTGTTCTGGAATTCAATAAGATCACAGCTGTACTGTGGTCTCAACTCCATTTTCCTGTCTGCACCCAATAACTCTCAAATCTATAACGCTCTTCCGTGAATAATTTTGGAAATAAAACTGAAAACACTGCGGATGCTGAGTATCAGAAACAAGAACGGAATTTGCTGGAAAAGCTCAGCAGGGCTGACAGCATCTGTAGACAGAAATCAGAGTTAACATTTCAGGTCCAGCGACCCTTCCTCAGAACTGATGGTAGCTGGGGAAAGGTGGGTTTTTATGCAGGAGATTGGGTAACAAATGAACGACAAGTGACAATAGACCCCAAAAAGAGAGAAAAATGGTTGGACAAAGGTTTGGTAACAATCGGCCGAGGAGAATGTATAGTTGTTAATGGAGGCTGTTCGTGGCTAACCACAGCGGGTGTGTAATGGCAGGCTACAAGGTAACAAGGCCTGGTGTGTGGGGTAGGGGGCTGGGACACAGGACCCCAAAACCTTACAGTTATCAAACTTGATATTGAGTTCCCAAGTGGAAAATGAGGTGATGTTCTTCCAGCTTCACTGGAGCTCTGCAGCGAGCCAGAGACAGAGATGTTGGCCAGGGAGCAGGACAGTGTGTTAAAGCGGCAGGCAACAAGTAGCTCAGGGTCTTTTCTGCAAGCAGAACATCGATGTTCTGCGAAGCGGTCGCCAAGTCTATACTTCATTTCTCCGATGTAGAAGACACCACATTGTGAGCAGCGAATGCAGTAGCCCAGATTCTGGGAAGTGCAGGTGAAGTGTTGCTTCACCTGGAAGGCATGTTTGGGCCCTTGGATTCTGGGGAGGGAGGAGGTAAATGGGCAGATACTGCACCTTCGCCGGTTACAGGGGAAGGTGCTGTAGGGCTGTGGGGACGTGTTGGGGGCGAAGGAAGAGTGGACCAGGGTGTCCCAGAAGGAATGGCCCCTGCGGAAGGCGGGCAAGGGAGTGTCTGGTGGTGGCATCTCACTGGAGATGGCGTCTGATGATTTTCTGGATGTGGATGCTGCTGGGATGGGAGATGAGGAACCCTATCGCTGTTGTGGGAGGGAAGAGTGCGGGAGATGGGTCAGACCCAGTTGAGGGCCCCATCAACAATGGGGTTGGGGAATCTTCTGACCAGAAGAAAATGAGAAGAGTTAAAAGAGTCGTTGTGGGTGAGGATGAGCTAGGCCAAGAAGAGGTGGGTCGGGATGGTTCAGGTCTTTGCTCCAGGAAGAAGCAGACAGCCCTGAGACCAGTCTCGTGGGGGATAGGCACGTAAAAGGATTGCATGTCCCTGGTAAAGAGGAGGTGACTGGAACTTGCTAACTCCCATTTCCAAAACTGGTGGTGTAAGGTGTGGGCAGGGACTGGACAAGAGAAAACAACAACTGAGTTCTAGGGGTCAGGAACAGGCTGAAACAATGGGTCAGCCCCGGCAAGGCCTGTTTCTAGATTTTGGGAAGGAGGTAGAAGCGAGTTGTATGGGGTTCAAGGCATCACTGAAAGGAGATCACCAGATGAAGTAAAGTTAACAACCATTGTGGATACAATAGCCTGATGTTCCATGGTGAGGTTATGGTCCAGGGTGATGGGAGGAGAGGTCTGACAGCTGGCGCTCAGACTCTGCAATGTAGAGGTCAGTATGCCAGACTACAACAGACACTGCCTGCCACTTTAATGCACACCCTGCTCCCTGGCCAACATCTCGGTCTCTGTCTCTGTCAGCACAAGCTGGAAAGACATCACATCTATTTTCTGCTCGGGGACCCTGCAGTCCTCCGGGCCCAATATTAAGTTCAACAATTTTAAGACTTGAGGCACCTTGTCCGATATCTTTATTCCAAACACATTGTTATCACATGGTCTGCTATTACACCCCATTGTCAGCCACTAACAGCCCCTATTAGTAACCATCCATGCTCCTAGGCTGATCATTATCCACTCCTTTGTCTGTTCGTCTGTTCTCTCTCTCTTTGGTCTCTATCCCCACCTATTGTTTAGTCCTATCCCCTTCGCTTCTGCGTAAATGCCAACTTTTTCCTGGCTACTATCTGTTCTGAGGAAGGGGCTCTGGACCCGAAAATGGAACTCTGCTTTTCTCTTGACAGAGCCAGACCCGCAGAGATTCTCCCATCGGTTTCTGTTTGTGAATATTTTCCGTTTATCCAGGTTTATGAATGACAGAGAAAATAATCCCTCCTCCTCTCGGTTTTCTTTCCCAGAACAGGAGAACAGCTGGCCAGTACCCAGCCTGCTACCTCCCTCGAGGCTGAGAGAAATCACCTCCTGCTCTCCAGCATGCTGTCTGTGTGGTGGACACACTTAGAGTGCCCTTTGGAATTTATTACGAGGGGAAAATGGTGTGGAACTAACGACAATACGATGTGGAGCTGGAGGAACACAGCAGGCCAGGCAGCACCAGAGGAGCAAGGAAATCGACGCTTCAGGTCAGGACCCTTCTTCAGAAAATTCAGAACATTCTCTGAAGAAGGGTCCAGACCTGAAACATCAGCTTTCCTGCTCCTCTGATGCTGCCTGTTCTGCTGTGTTCCTCAAGCTCCACACTGTGTTATCTCAGACTCCAGCAACTACAGGTCTTGCTACCTCATGGCGTGGAAGTAACTTTTCAAAAAGGTAATGGAAAAGTTTGATGATGCCAACACTGTTGAAAACAGCACAGGAAAAGCCCCTTCGGCTGACCAAGCCTGTGCCAATTCCTAATCTAGGCCCGTTATGTAATGGTCATGCTCAGTTTCTCTCCCTCCGTTCACCTCCCATTCTGTCTCTTCACATACGTTTTATTTGCCTGCTTACCACCTCCACTGGCAGTATATTTCAGGTACCCACCACCCAGCTGAGGTGGGACGCACAGATTTCCACAAGGCGCGAAGTAACAGTCTCGTAAAGAGAGCACAAAATAGGGATAGTAGCAACACAGACTCAAAACTGACTGAGTTGTATGAGAGAGAGAGTAAAAGTCAACAAATATCTTTCAGACTGGAAAAAGGTTCGAATGGGACTGCCCACAGATCGACATCCAAACCCTTGCTTCTCCTTGTGGAAATTAAAGAGTTGGATTCTGGCGCACAGGTGAAGATCTCAAAGCTTGCAGATACCACAAATTGTAAGCCATGAGGTAGAGTTCCCATTGGCCCTTCAGGGACTATCAGGCTGTTCTCCTGTTACAGAGAGTCGACCAGCACTGGTTTAATCGGGCAGTCATCACGTTTCCGGTGAGGGGACAGGTTCAGAAGGACAGTCCTCGGCTGGTATGGGAGCTGTGCCCACACTGCCGGCATCACTCTGCATTGCAGAGCAGCCATCCAGCCAACCGAGCCCTGCTAAAAGTCAAGGGCAGTGCGTAACTCCGAAAGGGCATTGACGAGCCGGTGCAGCGGGCAGGCACAGGGGGGCAGGTGAGATTCGTGGCAGGGAAGCGGGGATGATGCACTTTGGGTGGAAGACCATTGAAGGACAATACAAGTTGGAGGGAACAATTCTAAAGGAAGTGATGGAGCTGAGGGATGTGGGCGTATATATGCACAGATCACTGGTGGCGAAGCAGGTAGACAGCATGAAATAAAGCATAGTGTTCATGGTTTTATTAACAGGGACATGGAGTGCAACTTGTATGAGACACTTGTTAGACCTCAGCTGGAGTAACGTGTACAGTTCTGGGCACATTGTGGGAAAGATGTCAATGTGTTGAGCAGAGAATGCAGACGTGATCTACTAGAACAGTTCCAGGAATGAGGAACTTCAGCGATGAGTGTAGATTGAGGAAGGTAGAGACTGTTCTGCCTTGGAGAGGAGAGGGAGATCTGATAGAGGTTTTAAAAATCAGAAGTGGGCTGCACACTTCTGGACTGGGGAGAAGCTGTTTCTTTCTGGGGTGGCACAATAGCTCAGTGGTTAACACTGCAGCCTCACAGCGCCAGGGACTCGGGTTTGATTCCAGCCTTGGGTAATTGTGTGTGGAGTTTGCACATTCTCCCCGTGACTGCGTGGGTTTCTTCCCACAGTCCAAAGATGTGCAGGCTAGGTGGATCGGCCATGCTAAATTGCCCGTAATGTTCAGGGATGTGTGGGTTATAGGGGGGTGGGTCTGGGTGGGATGCTCCAAGGGTTGGTGTGGACTTGTTGGGCCGAAGGGCCTGTTTCCACAATGTAGGGAATCTAATCTAAAAAAAATGAAAACGACAGCAGCCTCACTTTTAAAGTGATTTACAGAAGGAGGTACAGTGGTGTGGGGGGAAAAGAAACCCCTCGCTCTCTCTCACACACACACAGCGAGCAGTGAGGGGATGGAATGCTCTGCCTGAAAATGAAGGCAGGTTCAATCGAAGCATTCAAGAGGAGCGCTGGATTATTACAGGAATAGAAACAGTTTGCAGGGGAATACAGGGGCAGGAAACTGGAACTAGAGAACACAGCCAGTACATACATGTTGGGCCGAATGGCCTGCTTCTGCACTATAACACAGCCACACTGAGGGTACAGAAATATGCTTCCAAGACAGGAACTCGCAGGGGGTGGCGTGTGTGTGTGTGTGCGCGCGTGTGCAATCCCACTGTATCATGTTGGAACAGGAAGCAGCTGAGAGAACCGGGCCATGAATGAGGGGCAGCAAAGCTGCAGGCAGACAGTTCTGTCAAAGGAAGTGCACACACAGGGATACCGTTGAGATGCCGCCTTGGAAAGCTGCAGGATTGTTGATTAAGGCATGAACAGGAGTTGTAGCGACAGCTCCGCTGTGGATGGAAAGTGGGTGATATCTCAGCTGACGATCTGATGTTGGCTCTGAGAAGCCAATGCAGATAATGTTGCACTGGGTAGAAGGAGAAGCATTAACGAGGCCAGTATTGGAGGGGCTCGAGGGCAAAGAGAAGATTTTGAAAAAAGGCATGACGGGCAATTTTTTTTGTCCTTTTTTTTTACAGAGAATGGTTCATGTGCAGAGAAAGCGGTGGATACAGGTGCAGCTACAATGTTGAAAAGACATTTGGTAAGTACGTGAATAGGAAAGATTTGGAGGGTCATGGGACATGAGCAGGCAGAAAGGACTAGTTTAGTTTGGGATTACATTCAGTGCAGACTGAAGGGTCTGTTTTCACGCTGTTTGACTCTAAATGACATCCTGTAGATGTGGTGGAAATGATACCTGAGAGCACCAAGATCTCAAATTTAAGCTGCAAGTTTTTTTTTGAAAACATTAGCTCCACTTGTTGAGTTGAAGAAAGCAAAATTTCAGCAACACTCAGGGTGTGAAAATGGGAGCAGCAGACCATTCGGCCTTTCAGCCAGTACTGCCATTCACGGGATCATCCAGTACAGGACCGAGTTCCTGCTCTTTCCACATACCCTTAGATTGCCTCACCTTAAGAACAACACCCATCTGCAGCCACCCCTCACCAACACCCTGAAACTATCCAATGTTTTCACGTTAATTCCCTTCTGTGGCAGAGAATTCTCACTCCTCTCTGGATGAAGAAAAGTTTCCCTGTCTCTGTCCGAAATGACCCATCCCATATCCTTACACCGCCCTGGGCCTGCGGCAAGAAATGTTTTGAGTCAAATGTGATAGGTGGGACTCCTTCTCCCTGGAGCGTCGCATGCTGCGGGGTAACCTGAGACAGGTTTAGAAAGGCATGAGGGGCGTGGATAGGGTGAATAGACAAGGTCTTTTTCCCTAAGGTGGGAGGGTTCAAACCGAGGGAGCATATCATTCCGTTGAGAGGAGAAAGTTTTGAAAAAAACATGAAGGCTAATTTTTAAAAAAGTGGCTCGTGTGTGGAATGGACTGCCAGAGAAAGTGGTGAACGCAATTAGTTACAATGTCTTAAAGACATTTGGATAAGGACATGCACAGGGAAGGTTTAGGGGGATATGGGTCAAAAGCAGGCAGACAGGACGAGTGGAGTTTGGGAATGTGTTCAGCACAGACGGGTTGGATTGATGTTTCCATGCTGTATGACGACAATTCAACCAGCTGCCCCTTGTCCTTCTGGACAGAAGTGGCCATGGGATTGGAAGGTGCTGCCTGAGGATCTTTGGTGAATCTCTGCAGAGCACCTTGTAGATGGTACACACTGCTGCGACTGAGCGTCAGTGGGGGAGGGAGTGGGATATTTGTGGGTGTGGTGCCAATCGAGCGGGGGCTGCTTTGTCCCTGGATGGTGTCGAGCTTCTTGAGTGTTGTTGGAGCTGCCCCCATCCAGGGGCAAGTGGAGGGTATTCCATCACACTCCTGCCTTGTGCCTTGTAGATGGGGAGACAGGACGGGATTTTAGGGGGAGACAGGACGGGAGTTACTCGCTGCAGGATTCCCAGCCTCTGACCCGCTCCTGTTTATGTGGTGGGTCCAGTTGAGTTCCTAGTCAATGGTAACCCCCAGAATGTGGGTAGTGGGGGGATTCGGTGATGGTAAGGGGCGGTGGTGAGATTATCTCTTATTAGTGATGGTGGTAGCCTGGCATTTGTGTGGCGCGAATATTACTTGCCAGCCCAAGCCTGGATATTGTCAGTGTGCGAGAGAGTGTGCGTGAGTGAGTGTGTGCGAGAGTGAGTGAGATGCGTTGTAAGTGAAAGAGAAGGAGAGATAGAGACAGTGAGATTCAGTGAAATCACTTTTAGAGTTGATCAGGAGTTAATCACACAAACCAGTCCACCACTCGAGCTGGAGAGAGACACCGCTGCAGACCCAGCACAGAGACCGAGCTACGGCCAGGTGAGGAAATATTCCAACGTGGAGCTCTCTGAGAACTCACTGCTCCGTCTCCCGGTCCCCAGCCCGAGGGCATCCAGCAGGAAACCGTCTTCAATGTTGACAGCAGAGAGGAACCAGCAGATTGCAGTTTATGTGCTGCCCCCATAGTCAAATAGCTCCCTGAACAAACATGGCAACACGGGCCCTCCACCTCCTTGTTGGGAACTGCACGGTGTCGGGTTCCCAGATTCAGGGCATCACTCAGAGGGAGGGACGGAGGAAGGGAGGGAGGGAAAGGGTTCAGAATCTGAAACATGATTGGCCCACAGCCTGTCACATGACCACACACTGCTCCGTGCCTGCTGTCATGTTCTCCGGGAGGTTCATCCCATCCAGGTCAAAATTCAGGCCAGGAGGCTGTGGGAATAAACAGGGAGGCGAGTTAGTTCACACCACTGCTTCCCCACGCTTAAACTCAGAGTAAAGCTCCCTTTACACTCTCCCCCATAAGACACTCCCAGGGACAGGGACAGCATGGGGTTAGATACAGAGTAAAGCTCCCTCTACACTGTTCCCCCCCATCAAACACTCCCTGGCACAGGGACAGAACGGGGTTAGATACAGCGTAAGGCTCCCTCTTACACTGTCGCTGTGAAGTGGTCCCTGGTCTCAGTGAGGGCAGTGGGAGATGAAGGAATAATTCTGTAAATGAAGCCCGAAGCGAGGTGGGGAAATGGGAGGCTTGTACTCACCATATCAGCCAGCTCCTTTGGTGGTTCGCCAAGATCCTGGAGCTGACAGCAGGAAAAGAGACAGCGAGTGAGAGCAGTAACAGGCACGCATGTGTGTAAACAGCGAGTGGCGGCGCCCGGCAACATGCAGGATAACGGAGCGCAGGGAGGCGGTGGGGGGAGGAGTAAGAGTTCAAGCAGGGTGGGGGAGCAAGGGGGACGGTAGTGAGCGAGGTTGAACTGCAGGTATTTGCCAACACTGCCCTCTGGAGAAAACATCTCCAATGGTTTCGACGTCAGCGAACTGCTGAAACCACAGTTTCACATCTGAGTGGCCCACACGGGCTGCTCTTTCGCTCCCCCAGCAGCGGTCGTTCCCACAAACAAACCGAATTCACACAGCAATCCACAGTGCGGGGCCGGCACTAATATTCTACCCATTCATTTCCAAGGGTGGGAATGGAGTCTAAATCCAGGCCAGAAAGTCTCAGGGTAGGGGCCAAGCTATCTCAGATGGGGCTGAGGAGGAACTTCTTTTCGGGCAAATTCAACGGGCTGAATGGCAGACCAGCACTTAAGGGAGCTTAATCTAATCATTAATACCAACTAAGGGAACAAGAGCTGGGCAGTTACATTAAACTTGTGTAACGCTGGGCCTGAGCCTGGGGCACTGTGTCCCGTTCCCAGCTCCGGTCTTTGGGAAGGACGTGCAGATATTGGAGAGACTGCAGAGGGATGAGGAACATCAGTGAGGAGTTGGGATTGGAGAAACCGGCACTGTTTCCCCGGGAGAAAAGTGGGCTGATGGGAGATGGGATTGAGGTGTTTAACATTGTGAGAAGGCTGGACGGAGGGGAGAAGGGGAAACTGTACCCACAGTGGGTGGGTGGGGGGGGGGGGTGGTGAAGGATTGAGGAGGAGATCAGAAAAGGAAGTGATAGAGACAGGAAACGGGGAACTTTCTCACACAGCGAGGGGTTTAGGAACGGGAATGAGCTGCCTGAGTGCAAGGGGGGTGCAGGGTCAATTGTATGGGTTTGCTCCTTCGGAAGGCTGGCACAGAGTGAATGAGCTGAGTGGCCAACCCCCACTTCCCCACTGGAGAAAGCCGCATAGTTCGGCCCCTCAATTCTGGCCCTTACCTGTTGCATGAGCTCGAGGATGGTCTCGAAGCGAGCTCGCTGTTGCTCCTCCTGATTGCTGTCCCCGTCAGCCTCGAACTGCTGGCAGATCTTGTCCATGATGACATGCTGCTGCTCGTATCTCTGAAGCTCGTCCCTGGTCAGGGAGTCTCGGTGAACAGATAACCACTCCGGGTACTGGAACACGAGGGAAGAGTGATAAAGGGTTAACCACACGCAGCACTCCATGTTGTCATCCTGCGGCCCCCACCCCCTCCGAAATGCTGAGCAGTCATCATCAGGCAGGACATTCATTCAATAAACATGTGGGAGAGAGCGAGAGTGGCTGGGGTGTGGGGGGGGGAAAACACGTGCAGGTGTAATGATAAGTGGGCACGAGTGTGCGAGAGGGGCAGTGAGGGTGTAAAGTTATAATGGAAGTGTTAGTAGATGTGCATGCGAGACAGCAAAGTGTGAGTTTGAGAGTTGAGCTCTGGACAGTCAGCATGTGAGCTGAGTGGCGCGGGTGAGAGTGATAGTGAATGGAGATTGTGCAAGGAAGTTCACATTCAAGGCAGTCAGTTTGCATGGCAGCGGGGAGTGTGTGTGAGCAGCTGTGTGCTTGCAGCATTGAGCTTGTGAGACTGTGAGCTGTGAACAAGTAATCGTGGATTCGAGGTATTGAGGAGTGAGTGTGTGTGGGTGAGACAGTGAGTACTAAGCGTGCAAGGAGTTCAGCCTTTCATACAATAAGCCATTGTGCATCTAGGGATCATGCAGACAGCTAGCAGAGTGGTGAGTGTGCAAGAATGAGTAATGACTGCAAATCAGTGAACGTGCACAGCAGGGAGTAAAGTGTGAGAGAGAGTAAGCAGGTGTATTAAGCATGGGGAGCAGTCAGTTGTGACCAATGTGAAACTAGGAGCAGGGTTATCAGAGCAGGACTGAAGTGAGGTGCCTCACCTTGACAGCGATCTCCTTCAGCGACGGGTACAGAATGTCCTTAGACAGCAGGTTCTGCATGATGGTCTGCATGACGGGCAGAAAAGAGCCCTCTGCCTCAGCACTTCCCTCAGCCAGCCCCAGGTCCACGCCCAGGCTGCCCATCGCCTGGCTCAACTCCTCTTCAGTGGCATCAGCACCCTGTCACCAGGGGACAGGCAGAGACAGTGAGGCACAGAGAGAGAGACAGAGTGAGACAGGGGAGGAACGCGGACACATGGACACAGAGCGAACGTTATGAGGGAACGACGTTACCTGCAGGCCACTGGCATTTTTGGCCAGCCCGGAGAGTGTCTGCTGTAAACATGAGGTGAACTCCTGATTGGAGGCTGGGTCAGTGCCTGCGAGGGACAGCAGAAGTCAGACAGGACGCAGTTACCAACCGAACGCCCGGTGCTGCCACCCGAAACCCAGCGCTTGCCAGCTCTGTCTGGCACGGCATACTCACCGACCTTGGAGGCAATCTCGGACAGTTTGTGGAACTGTTCGACCAGTTGCGGTTCCTGCTCCGCCAGCTCCTGCATGGCCTTATCGAACTCCTTCGTCGCCTCGGCAGCTAACTCACTGTCAAACAGCTCACTGAAGAATTGTTCCTGGGCAGTGAGGAGTGCATCCTGCAGGCAGGCCAGGGGGGAACATCAGCACCGTGTCACAGGGACAGGGACAGCTCCCTCTACACCGTCCCCCCCTCCGGCAAACACTCACAGGGACAGGGACAGGACAGCTCCCTCCACACCGTCCACCCCCCGTCAAATACTCCCAGGGACAGGACAGCTCCCTCTACACAGATTCCCCCACTACTGGCAAACAGTCACAGGGACAGGGACAGCTCCCTCTACACCGCGCTCCCCCCACCCCCAGTAAACACTCACAGTGACAGGGACAGCTCACTGAAGAATTGTTCCTGGGCAGTGAGGAGTGTATCCTGCAGGCAGGCCGGGAGGAACATCAGCACCGTGTCACAGGGGCAGGACAGCTCCCTCTACACCGTGCCCCCCTCCCCCACATCAAACATTCCCAGGGACACGGACAGCTCCCTCCACACCGTCCCCCTGTCAAATACTCACAGGGACAGGACAGCTCCCTCTACACCGTTTCCCCCTCCCCCATGTCAAACACTCCCAGGGACACAGACAGCTCCCTCTACACCGTCCCCCACAGTCAAACAATCTCAGGGACAGGGACAGCTTCCTCTACACTGTCCCCCGCCTCCTCCGTCAGACACTCCAAGGGACACGGACAGCTCCCTCTACACGATTTCCCCCCGCCCCCGTCAAACACTCCCAGGGACAGGGACAGCTCCCTCTACACCGTCGCCCCCGCATCAAACACTCCCAGGGACAGCAACAGCTCCCTCTACACTGTCCCCACGCCCCCCCCCGCCCCCCACTTCGTCAAACACTCCCAAGGACACGGACAGCTCGCTCTACACCGTCCCCCCCGTCAAACACTCCTAGGTACACAGACAGCACGGGGTTAGATACAGAGTAAAGCTTCCTCTACACTGTCTCCCCATCAAACTCTCCCAGGGACAGGGACAGCACAGGGTTAGATACATTCTGAAGATGCCTCTACACTGTCCCCTATCAAACACTCCCGGGACAGGGACAGCACAGGGTTAGATTCGGAGTATCTGCACTTTGTGTTAAGATCAATGCGGCACTCACTTTGGAGCCTTTTCCATCTGGTTTCTCAGCTTCCACTTTTGCTTGGGGATGTGGAGTAGGTTTCGTTTTGTCAAAATCATCAAGGGCACCTTACAGAAGATATACAGCGTTAGAGATAACAGGAACAGCAGCATTACCAATGGTATCTTACCCCTGCCTCGCCTTGTTCTCTGTCCACACTCCCACTCGTAACCGCATTCTCTTCTACTCCGAGCCCGATATTACTCCTACCTGCACTGTCACACATTCCAGCCACCAAACAGTGCCTCTCACCTCCTAGCTGTATCTGCCGTCTCCATGTATAATCAAACATTGCTGACCTATCCTCGAAATGACCATTCTTCCATTGACAAAATCTCAAAGCATCAAACCTAACTAATTAAAACACATCTCAATGGAGAGACTCAGCAGGTCTGGAAGCATCTGCGAAGACAAACATTTCGCAAAATGTTCTGAACTCTGCTTTTCTCCTCTTTGAGTTTCTGCAGTTATTTCTGCTTTCATTTCAGGTTTCGAGCAACCAAAGCTCTTTATCTTATCTTACCCAGCTAGACTCCCATCGATCCCATCAAACCGAGCCCCCACCGACTAACCCATTGGCCACTCCTCACCGACCAACACCCCAATGGCTGTTCCACACGGCCCACTGACCAATCCTCACTGAACAACAGCCCACTGACTAACACCTACAGGCCATTTCCCTTGACCAAGACCCTATCAACTCATCTTATTCACCAATACACAGTGAGCCAATCCTCATTGATGAACACTACATTCAACAATCCCATTGACCAATCCTCTAGCAAACACCAAGTGGCCAATTTTCATTGGCCAATCCTCAACAACAAACCCAACAATAACCAATCACATTGAGCAACTTGCCAGCTACCAATGCTTATTGAACAACACTCCACTGGCTACTCCGATTGACCAAGACTCCACTGACCAAAGCCCCAGTGGACAAATGTCACTGACTGGGACCACATTGGACTAATCCCTACTGACCAATTCTAACCGGCGAAAACCACATTGACCAAGTAGCCAGTGAACCAATCCACACAGAGTAATCTGCAATAAGCGACACGCTACTACACAAACACTCAGTGATCATTTCTCACTGATCAGCACCAAGCAGCCAAGAGCCCTTGGCCAAACCTCACTGACCAATCTGACTGACCAACTTGCCAATGAACCAATCCCTATTGGTCAATTCTCACAGACTAAGATCCCATTGAACCAATCCGTAATAGTCAGCGATCACGGACTAAGGTCCCAATGAACTCATCCCTATTGGTCAGTGCTCTTGGAATCAGATCCCAATGAACCAATCCCTATTGATCAGTGCCTACGGACTAAGGTCCCAATTAACCAATCCCTATTGTTCAGCGCTCACGGACTAAGGTGCGAATGAACCAATCCCTATTGGTCAGCGCTCACGGACTAAGATCCCAATGAACCAATCCCTATTGGTCAGTGCTCACGGACAAAGGTCCCAATGAACCAATCCCTACTGGTCAGCGCTCACGGACTAAGATCCCAATGAACCAATCTCTATTGGTCAGGGCTCACGGACTAAGGTCCTAATGAGCCAATCCCTATTGGTCAGTGCTCACTGACTAAGATCCCAATGAACCAATCCCGATTGGTCAGCGCTGGACGAAGATCCCAATGAACAAATCTCTATTGGTCAGGGCTCACGGACTAAAGGTCCCAATGAAACAATCCCTATTGGTCAGGGCTCACTGACAAAGTTCCCAGTGAACCAATCCCTATTGGTCAGTGCTCACTGACTAAGATCCCAATGAACCAATCTCTAATGGTTAGTGCTCACGGACTACGGTCCCAATGAACCAATCTCTAATGGTCAGTGCTCACGGACTAAGGTCCCAATGAAACAATCCCTATTGGTCAGGGCTCACGGACTCAGGTCCCAATGAACCAATCCCTATTGATCAGCGCCTACGGACTAAGGTCCCAATTAACCAATCCCTATTGTTCAGCGCTCACGGACTAAGGTGCGAATGAACCAATCCCTATTGATCAGCGCCTACGGACTAAGGTCCCAATTAACCAATCCCTATTGGTCAGGGCTCATGGACTAAGATCCCAATGAACCAAACCTCTACTGGTCAGCGCCTACGGACTAAGGTCCCAATGAACCAATCCCTATTGGTCAGCGCCTACAGACTAAGGTCCCAACGAACCAATCCCTATTGGTCAGGGCTCACTGACTATGGTCCCAATGAACCAATCCCTATTGGTCAGGGCTCACTGACTACCAGCCATTAACCAAAACCCTCTCGGCCATTCTAGCCTTTGACCTCTACCCTCTGACCGTTGCGGCGGGTTGAGACTTATTCAATGTTTGCAGAGTCTCCTCCTCAGTGTCAGCATCATCCTCTCACTTTCCAACAACTCCTGGAGCTCCTCATCCTCCTCTCCACCTCCACCTCCTCCTCCTGCCGCCGCCATCTTCCCCGTCACCAGCCACTGACGTCACCGCGCCGGCACCGCTTCCGTTCCAGCCGCGGCCTTCACTTCCGCCGGGTCCCACACCGCCCAGCGGGCGCCGCCATCTTGTCCCGGAAGAGCGTTGAAGAGTGTCAATACCGGACATCCGGTTGCCTCTTAAAGGCACACGCACCAAGCGCCACTCACCCGGAAGTGGGCCCTTTACCATTCAGAGAGTCATGTTTTGTGCATTTCTTCATCGTGTTTATGTTAAAATTTATTTAGTGCTTAAACTTCATGAATAGAATCAATATGTAGGTCATCGACATAGATTCCAAAGTAGTTCTAGATTCACCTACAGGATTCTTTTGTGCATTTCCATCATTGAGATAAATATATGATCGGCTAAAAGAGTACTCTCTGTACAATGTTGTGTTTTGCATCCTCCCTTCAGCAATGAGCATAAAGTAAATAAAATAGCCCTAAGAATAAGCCTTAGAAACTATCAAAGATTTTCATCCATTAGAATAAGAAACAGGAGTAGACCATTCAGCCCCTTCAGCCTGCTCCACCATTCAATAGGATGATGGCTGTTCCAACATTCTTCACGTCCACTTTCCTGACCTTTCACTGTAATCGTCCATTCCTGGACTGATCAAGAATATATCTACCTCAACCTGAAATATACACAAGAACTCTCCCCCCGCCCCACCCCACACACACCTTTCTATGGCATGGAGTTCCAAAGACACACAACCCTCTGAGACAGGAAATCCCTCCTCCTCTCCGTCTTAAATTGGTGACCCTTTATTCTGAGACTGTGCCCTCTGGCCCGAGATTCCCAACAGGGGAAACATCCTCGCTCAGCATTTACCCTGTCAAACCCCGTAAGAATCCTGTATATTACTAATCGGGATATATCACAAGAACATCAATTCAAGCAGAATACATGCATGTGCACTTGACACAAAAAGTAGCAGCTCAGAGGACAGTGTAGAATTAGCTCTAAGTTCCAAAATGATTTAGATAGGTCAGTGAAGTGGGCAGAAATGTGGCAGATGGAATTCAACTCTGATAAGTGTGGAGTAATGCATTGACATGATAAATGGGATTATGCTGAAATGGGTGGATGAAGTGAGAGATCTTGGCATTGTCAGGGATGCACATGACTGAGCAGCACAAAATGGCCAATGGCTGCCCAGGGCTAATGCAGCAAAATATGACTGACAGTAGTTAGAGAGCTCAGGAAAATATTCGCTTAATGTAGCTGCAGAAGTTAGAACAACAGCAGCTCTGTGGAATTGCTATAGAATATGCAGCTACAGTTGTTTACACATAAGACATAGATAAGAATATTTCACACTACTATTAATTTGTGAATCTCTCTTTAATTATTTCATCAACCTGTTACAAAACTAATAGTAGGTTTTATTCGGGATCCTTCGAATAATCATAGATATTGATTCCAACGTAGTTATAGATTCACCTACATAGTAAAAAAAATCACAGAGAGCTGGAGAGGAGGTAAATCATGAGAGCAAACCAGTCTCTGACAGTAAAAGCAACTCCCATATTATGACAGCGAGAAATGAATCATCGGTTACAGAAATGAGCAGAGATTGGAATGTGGGTTAAATGAACACTTTGTTAGACAGCCCTGTTTGAAGACAGAGAGTGGGGTGGGGGGATTTCACTTAAACATGCTAAGATAGAAACTGCTCATTAGCTAAAGAATTCTAACATTAGCGGTAATCACATAACTTTGTTCAAATTGAAACTATAACTCTTTGGTTCTTCCCGTAATGATGATTGTAAGGAATTTGAAAGGTCCTGGCATGATAGGTAAGTATCCAATTATTTGGCAGTTACCAGACTGTAGTTGGCAAACGATTGGGAGAGAATAGACCTGAATACAGTGAAAAGCCTGAAGAAGGGAAATAAGACAGTGTTATGGACCCGAGCAGACTCTCTCAAAATATTTTAAAATATCCTACACCCTAACATTTTCTGAATTAAAGAGTAAAGGTGAAGTGCCGAGATGGGACGCGCCTGGTCAAATTACTCGATATTAAGCAAAACACAATTGATTTAAACACTACGGTTAAAATACAAACAAAAGAAAGAGGAATTTAGAGTAAATTAACCTTTGGAAAGCTTAACTGAATAACAGGTACAGTAGCCGATACTCATTCACTGCTCCCATTTAGTAACACCCAATTAACACACCCCATGGCAAAAAGGCAAATTTAGGCACAGATTTTCACATGCAGTTCTCCAATCCAGGAGGCTAAAAAAAAGAGAAAATTCAGAGAGAACAGCAGTCAGAAAACATTCACTAAAGCTCTTATTAGACCCTGAAGGCTTCTAATAATAGCAAAAGCAGGAAAATCTGGATCAGTGACAACTGGCCAAACCCATTCAGCCTCCATTCTTCCAACTTGTAAAACAAAACACAAGGCCTTCCAAGCTGTTTACCTACAGTATCCAGTTCAGCATCTCTGCCTCACAATGACTCTTCCAAATAAAAGGGCCAAGGTAACTTTTAGAAGTGACAGCATTGTCACAAGATCCTGGGAGACATTCTGAAACTGTGGAGGATGAGGAGTTGACCCGAAATCCATCTCTGGCTGTACAGTCATACAATTAGCTTATTTGGAAACGCACGTCATTAATTAATAGTATGATATGTTTGCAATTGCGAAGACAGGATGAAACAAATGTATAAAAATGTATAGAGGTGTAGAGCTTGATGAACACAACAGGTCAAGCAGCGTCTTCGGAGCAGGAAAACTGACATTTCAGGCCTAGACCCTGAGGGGTCTAGGCCTGAAACGTCAGTTTTCCTGCTCCGAAGACGCTGCTTGGCCTGTTGTGTTCATCCAGCTGTACACTTTGTTATCTCGGATTCTCCAGCATCTGTAGTTCCCATTATCTCTTATAAAAATGCATGTTTTCCTTTGTTTGGTGAAGTGCTCTGTTACATCTTGTATTTTCCAATGAGGATCTGACTTGTGTGTAACTGCCAGGTAATCTTTATTGCGGCTTTATTTTCAGTATTGCTTCTTATTCCAGTGCCACAAGGCCCATAAAAAATTCACAATGTCATAAATTACACTGTTTAAGCTCAAACCCTGCCCCCATCCCGGTTTGGTTACTATTGGTCAGTGGTACTAGGTTATCCCTTTGTAATCGGCTCTCAGGTACAGCAGGTTATGCAGTTAGCCTCAGCAATTTACCTACTGTGGTGTACACCGTGGAACTGTTGATGGTCCATAACCTGAAGGAAGTGCTGCCTCATTCACCCATGTGAACATCTTTCCAACTGACCCAATCACGTCACTGAAAGACTGGTATATGACCCACCTGTGGTGCAAGATAATGTCTGGCTTAGAAGGGGTGGACGCTGGGAAGTTGTTTCCGTTAGGCGGGGAGACTAGGACCCGTGGGCACAGCCTTAAAATTAGAGGGGGTAAATTTAAAACGGAAATAAGGAGATATTTCTTCAGCCAGAGAGTGGTGGGCCTGTGGAATTCATTGCCGCAGAGTGCAGTGGAGGCCGGGACGTTAAATGCCTTCAAGGCGGAGATTGATAAATTCTTGATCTCACAAGGAATCAAGGGCTACAGGGAGAGTGCAGGGAAGTGGAGTTGAAATGCCCATTATCCATGATTTAAATGGTGGAGTGGGCTTGATGGGCCGAATGGCCTTACTTCCACTCCTATGTCTTATGGTCTTATGGATGGTGTTTCCCAGACTCTCTTATCTCCCTGTAAGGTGATGGGGGCTGCTTTTACTAAGTCAGACTGCGTCTAGATCTCTAAAAGCTTTTAGTTTTTTTTTCATCAGTGCATCTGTAACTACTTCAGAGCCTCTATCTATGATTATCGGAAGGATCTTAATTAAAACCTACTCTTACTATTCTAACAGATTGACAAAATAATTCGAGAGGGATCGTGTGAAATGTTCTCTTTTGCATAAATGACTGCAGCTGCAGATTCCATCTCAGTTTGGTAACCTTGAGTCTACAGACATGCTATTGTTCTACTTGTGAAGACTACATTAGGCAAATAGTTTCCCAAGCTCTTGAACTACCATCGGCCACGTTCTGTTGCATGAGCTGCCGTCGGCCATTTTGTTCTGCTCAGTCGTGGGCAGCCGTCGGCCATTTTGTTCTGCTCAGTCGTGGGCAGCCATTGGCCATTTTGTGCTGCTCAGTCATGGGCAGCCATCGGCCATTTTGTTCTACCCAGTCGTGGGCAGCACTGACAAGCTCTCTGAATTTTCAGAGGGATTCTTCCCACTGCTGTAATTTCAATAAACTCTTTGATGCTGCAAGTGAACTCCTTGATCCACCTGGTTATTCCATTCCAACAGCGTGTGCTCGTGCACAGGTCCCTAAAGGTAGCAGTATGGGTAGATAAGGTTATAAAGAAGACATATGGAATGCTCTCCTTCACACAGAGGTATGGAATAGGAAAGGATGTATAGGATGACGAAATTGTATATGACCCTGGTGAGGCCACAACTGAAGTATTGTGTTCAGTTCTGGTCACCACGTTACAGGAAGGACATTCATTAACAGGATGAGGATGTTGCTGACCACGCAGTGTTTACTGCCCGTCTCTATTGCCCAGAGGGCAGTTGAGTAAACCACATTGCTGTGGGTCTGGAGTCACATGGAGGCCAGACCAGTAAGGATGGCAGTTTTCTTCCCCACAGGGCATTAGTGAACCGGATGGGTTTCCCCGACAATCAACAATGGATTCACAGTCATCATTGCATCCTTAATTTCAGATATTTAATTTATTCAAATTCCACCATCTACCACGGCAGGATTTGAACCGGGTCCCCAGAATGTTGTCTAGTCTCTGGATTAACAATCCAGCAATAATACCACTAGGCCATCGCCTCCCCTAAATTGCTGTGCGTAAACTGCAGAGATTAGCCACTGGAATGATGCCAGTGTTGGAGAATTGTAGCTACGAGGGGAGATCGGAGACAGTGGGGTTGCTTTCCTTGGAGAATTGTAGCTACGAGGGGAGATCGGAGACAGTGGGGTTGCTTTCCTTGGAGAATTGTAGCTACGAGGGGAGATTGGAGACAGTGGGGTTGCTTTCCTTGGAGAATTGTAGCTACGAAGGGAGATTGGAGACAGTGGGGTTGCTTTCCTTGGAGCAGAGAAGGCTGAGGGCGTGGTGACATAGACTCTGCACAGCACAGAAATAGACCCTTCTATCCAACCCATCCATGCCGACCAGCATTTGGCCCATATCCCTCTAAACCCTTACTATCCATGTCCCCATCCAGGTGCCTTTTAAATGCTGTAACTGTACCAGCCCCCACCACTTCCTCTGGCAGCTCATTCCATACACGCACCACCCTCTGTGTGAAAAAGTTACCCCTTAGGTCCCTTTTAAATCTTTCCATTTTAGTATCAGACTCCCCCAACCTTGGGAAAAAAAACACCCAGTCTTCTCACCCTGTCCATGCCCCAAGATTTTATAAACCTCTATCTGGTCACCACCACCCACCCCCAGCTTCTCCCTGTAGCTCAAACCCTCCGACCCTGGCAACATCCTCGTAAATCTTTTCTGAACCCTTTCAAGTTTCACAACATCCTTCCTGTAGCAGGGAGACCGGGATTACACACAGTATTCCAGAAGTGGCCCTAACCAATGTCCTGTACAGCCGCAACGTGGCCCTCCCAGCTCCCTGTGCTCAATGCACTGACCAATAAAGGTGTCTTTGGGCCAACATGGCACGTCGAACTGCCCCTTTTCTATGGTTCTATGAGGGGCACAAGGAGAGCAGGTGGTATGTAGAATATGAGTAGTAGGGGTGTGACCGCGAACAACGCAGCAGATAGGGTTGATTGACTGTGAGGATTTGTTTATATTTTGTACCAGGCTGGCTGCCTCAAGTTGATCAGGGGACAGTCTTGAGAAAAGAACCAGCTTTCTCTCATTTTGGTGAGTCGAAACAGGGACAATGTGAGCGCGTGTCTGTCCTCGACAGGCTGCAGTGATCCCATTGCGTAAACTGGAGGAACAGCATCTCATCTCCAGGTTAGGCACGTCGCGGGCTACTGGGCTTAATATTGAGCTCAACACCTTCAAAATCTTGAACCAGCTCCCATTTCTTCCCTTCCTTTTAGCTTCACTCATTGCATTCGCTGTCACTATGTCCTCTCTTCCCCTCCCCACAGCCCTGCTGTAGGACTGTCCATCCTCCCCAGTCTGGAAAGTAGACACACCATTGCTCTGCTCTTCTCTCATTTCCAATCTCTTAATCTGAACTAGCAACATCCCTTCTCCCCCAGCACACTGCCTGCTCCCTCCACTCTCCACGTCCGTTATCTAGACTCGAAGGATTGGTTTGCTCTGTGTCCATGGAATAGCCTGACCCATTGTGATCCCCAGCACTTCTTGTTTTCAGGACAGACTCCAGCATCTGCAGTAACTTACTCCTATAGTGTGTACTTTTCTTTCTGTCCGCAAAGCCATGTGCCCCATGAATATTTAGCTGGCAGTGCAATTACAGGTGGAAACAGATCCTTCGGCCCAACCAGACGGGCCGACCCGATATCCTAAATTAATCTCGTCCTATTTGCCAGCAACAGGCCCTTATCTCACTAAGCCCTGAACAAAAACAGAAGCTGCTGGAAAAGCTCAGCAGATCTAGCAACATCTGTGAAGGATGAAACAGTTAACGTTTCGGGTCCGGACCCGAGTGCTGAGGAAGGGTCACCGGACCCGAAACGTTAACTGTTTCATCCTTCACAGATGTTGCTAGATCTGCTGAGCTTTTCCAGCAGCTTCTGTTTTTGCTCCAGATCTACAGCATCCGCAGTTCTTTTGGTTTTTATGTACTTATGTTCTAAACCCTTCCCATTCCTGTCCCCATCCAGATCCCTTTTAAATGCTGTAACTGTACCAGCCTCCACCACTTCCTCTGGCAGCTCATTCCATACACGCACCACCCTCTGTGTGAAAATGTTACCCCTCTGGTCCCTTTTAAATCTTTCTCCTCTTACCTTAAACCTATGCCCCTCCAGTTTTGGACTCCCCTACCCTGAGGAAAATACCTTGCTTATTTACTCTAACCACACCCCTCATGATTTATAAGGTTTATAAGGTGATCTCTATAAGGTCACCCCTCAGGCTCCCACACTCTGCGGAAAATAGCCCCAGCCCATTCACCCTCTCCCGAGAGCTCAAACCCTCCAACATCCTTGTAAATGTTTTCGAGACCCTTTCACAACATCTTTTCTGTAGCAGCCCATATGATATTCTTTAATTATGCAATAGAATTTTAATGATATAATTCATTCAAAATGTTCTGTCTGGGCATCTCAGTTGGTAACGCTAATTTAGTCAATCTGCTCGGACAGGGAAATAGAGCTCGAAGGGTGACCAAGCAGGCTTGGATCGTTTTCTTAAAAGGAGCAAAGGCTGAGGAGCAGCATGATCGAGGGTATGGACGGAGTGAGCAGAGAGCAGCTCCTCTCTTTGGTTAAGGGGGCTATCATGAGAGGTCACAGTTTCAGGGCGAGGGGCAGGAGATGCAGAGGGGATTTAGGGAACAAGCCTTTTCACTCGGGAATCTGGAACACTGCCTGAGCATTTGGAATATAGCATTCAAGGATATGGGGCAGGTGCAGGAAAGGAGGATCTTTGTGTAGTTTATTGGTGCAGACTCAGTAGGCCGAAGGGCTGTCACTGCATTTGTATAGCACAATGAATCTACATTTATGACAGACCTCTGGGGCAGCTGGGATTCGATGACATTCGAAGATCATGGCCAACATCTAAACTTGTACAAAAGACAGAGATAATGGGAACTGCAGATGCTGGAGAATCCAAGATAACAAGATATAGAGCTGGATGGACACAGCAGGCCAAGCAGCATCTCAGGAGCACAAAAGCTGACGTTTCGGGCCTAGACCCTTCATCAGAAAAAGGGGGATGGGGAAACATCAGCTTTTGTGCTCCTCTGATGCTGCTTGGCTGCTGTGTTCATCCAGCTCTACACTTTGTACAAAAGGCAGGCTGGGCCTGAGCCTGGAGCGGTGTGTCCCATTCCGAGCTCCACACTTTGGGAAGGACGTGCAGGAAAGATTGACCGAGGGTGAGGAATGTCAATGAGGAGTCGGGATTAGAGAAGCTGGGACTGGTTCCCTGGGAGAACAGGAGGCTGATGGATCGAGAAGGAGAGGGACACAGACTGAAGGAGACCGGGAAAAGAAGTGATAGAGACAGGAAAAGGTGGGGGTCTGGCTTTCTCTCACGGCCAGGGGTTTAGGAGCAGGAATGAGCTGCCCGAGAGTGTCGCACAGTAGGGTCAATCGAGGATTTTAAGGGGATATGGGATAATTATTGGGAAAGGGCAGAAAGCTCTTTTGGAAGGCTAGCACAGGCGCAATGGGGCTGAGCGGTCTCCTTCTGCGCTTGAAGATGTAGCCTCAATTTCCCGCTTTTGTGAGTCCGCTGATCCACGGAAGGGTCCTGTGCTGACACAAAATCAGATCTGCATGCGCCCTGGCCTTGCTATCGTGACATATTCCCTGCAGCCTGTAGGGAGGGTTCTGAAGGCTGTTAAATGCAGAGCTGAGCATCCCTGTCTGTCCTCCCCACACAGAAAGGATGTCTGGCATCCTGAGGACCACTAAATGATTCACCAAAACAGACTCTCAGACAGACAGGGACAGACTCTCACCTTTAATTCCATCAGAACGTGGCTGAAACATGTGAATATTTTGTACCCACCAGCCCCTCCGCATTTCCCGGGACACCACTCCAAGCCCTCACGCACACCACTGTGTTTTGTGTTGCACAAAATCCGAGATCCTGCCCCTCCCCACCACCGAAAGGGGTTCATCCGTCCGCTCCTCTCCCTAGCCCGGAACGCCCAGCGGGAGGAGGAAGAAAGGAGCGGTGGGGTGGTCTGCGCGTCACCACCCAGTCGAATAGCTGCAGCTGGCAGCCCTCACGCTGCGAGACACCCAACCCCATCCCTTAGTGTCCATCACCCTCCCCCCCAGGCCTGACCAGTGTTAAATAAATCAGATACACACACAGCTGCCTCCGAAGAGTTCTCCTCCCTCCCTCTCCCTCACACACGCTCCTCAATCTCTCGACTTCACACCCCACAGTTACTGTCTCTCACACACACTCCACCCGCGCCCTCCCACCCCCGCCACTTCACCTGGAGTGTCTCCCATACACACACTGCTCCTCTCTCTCTCTCACACACACACACGCACGCACACACACACACGCACGCACACACACACACAGTTCCTCTCTCTCTCTCTCTCTCTCGCACACACACACAAACAGACACACACTGTTCCTCTCTCTCTCTCACACAGACAGACACTGACACACACACACACACACACACACACACACACACACACACACACACACACACACCCCCCTCTCTCACTCACTCTCCCCCAGCCTCTCCCATGCCCGCCCAACAGCAGGCAGTCCTCCAGGTCAGTAGGTTGCGTCGCTGTGTTCCCGTGAGGTGGTGAACAGGACATTGGCCTTGGCGTTGATGAAGTACACGAGGATGAGCGAAACCAATAGCACTGCAATCCCAGTCAGCAGTGTGATGATCTGAGCGAGGGATAGACACACAAAGAGAGAGAGAGAGATAGAATCTGTCAGACTAACTGTGTTTTTACAAGGCCTCGGCGACGGGCCGTACTGCCCAGGGCCCAATGTGACCGAGGCCTCGGTGACGGGCCGCACTGCCCAGGGCCCAATGTGACCAAGGCCTCGGTGACGGGCCGCACTGCCCAGGGCCCAATGTGACCAAGGCCTCGGCGACGGGCCGTACTGCCCAGGGCCCAATGTGACCGAGGCCTCGGTGACGGGCCGCACTGCCCAGGGCCCAATGTGACCGAAGGCCTCGGCGACGGGCCGCACTGCCCCGGGCCCAATGTGACCAAGGCCTGAGCGACGGGCCGCACTGCCCAGGGCCCAATGTGACCAAGGCCTCGGCGACGGGCCGCACTGCCCAGGGCCCAATGTGACCAAGGCCTCGGCGACGGGCCGCACTGCAGAGGGCCCAATGTGACCAAGGCCTCGGCGACGGGCCGCACTGCCCAGGGCCCAATGTGACCAAGGCCTCGGCGACGGGCCGCACTGCCCAGGGCCCAATGTGACCAAGGCCTCGGCGACGGGCCGCACTGCAGAGGGCCCAATGTGACCAAGGCCTTGGCGACGGGCCGCACTGCAGAGGGCCCAATGTGACCAAGGCCTCGGCGACGGGCTGCACTGTCCAGGGCCCAATGTGACCAAGGCCTCGGTGACGGGCCGCACTGCCCAGGGCCCAATGTGACCAAGGCCTCGGCGACGGGCCGCACTGCCCAGGGCCCAATGTGATCAAGGCCTCGGACGGGCCGCACTGCCCAGGGCCCAATGTGACCAAGGCCTTGGCAACGGGCCGCAATGCCCAGGGCCCAATGTGACCAAGGCCTTGGCGACAGGCCGCAATGCCCAGGGCCCAATGTGACCGAGGCTTTGGCGATGGGCCGCACTGCAGAGGGCCCAACGTGACCGAGGCCTTGGCGACGGGCCCCACTGCCCAGGGCCCAACGTGACCGAGGCCTTGGTGACGGGCCCCACTGCCCAGGGCCCAACGTGACCGAGGCCTTGGCAACGGGCCGCACTGCCCAGAGCCCAACGTGACTGAAGCCTAAATGACAGGCCGCACTTGCCTTCCGCCACGGTCAAGCCTGATCCCGTGGGGCTCTCACCTCAAGTTTCTTGCTAGCCACCAGGAAGATTCGAGCGTTGATGCCTTTCCAGCGGCTCTCAGTCCACGTTGAGTACTCAGTCGAGGCCCAGTCATTGAGCTCAAAGGCCGGTGAGATGGCTTTGACCAACCAGACAGGGCTGCGCAGGCAGTAGGCCTCAGGCTCGGTGGCGTTCTCTCGCAGCCCGCCCCGGATCCATAGGAAGTCGTAGAGCTGCCGGAAGAGAGAGAGAGGATGAGAGTGAGGGAGGGAGCGTGCGAGGGAGGGAGAAGAGGAGTGTCACAAGGACAATGGAGGAGGACAGAGACTCACATCACGGTCCTGCTTAGGCCTTTTGTCTGCATTGCTGCACTCCTCTCTAGTCAGGTTTGTGGCCTGGCCGGTCAGGTTGGCCAAGATGTGCTGCACAAACTGGGTCGGCAGGTTCAGCTGGGAAGCAGCAGAAACATAAAACATCATCTGTTCCTCATCTGTGGGCAAACACAGGCAGAGAGAGAGAAATGAGTAAAGGGGCAGTGTGAGACGGAGGGGCGGGGGGGGTGCGAGCGACAGGCGGCGGGGGGGGGCGAGATGGGCGGCGGGGGGTCTAGACAGACGGGGCGAGCGCGAGAGAGAGAGACAGACGGACCGGGCGAGCGCGAGAGAGAGAGACAGACGGGGCGAGCGCGAGAGAGAGAGAGAGAGAGAGACAGACGGACTGGACGAGCGTGAGAGAGAGAGAGAGACAGACAGACGGGGCGAGCGCGAGAGACAGACAGACAGACGGGGCGAGCGCGAGAGACAGAGACACACGGGGCGAGCGCGAGAGACAGAGACACACGGGGCGAGCGCGAGAGACAGAGACACACGGGGCGAGCGCGAGAGACAGAGACACACGGGGCGAGCGCGAGAGACAGAGACACACGGGGCGAGCGCGAGAGACAGAGACACACGGGGCGAGCGCGAGAGACAGAGACACACGGGGCGAGCGCGAGAGACAGAGACACACGGGGCGAGCGCGAGAGACAGAGACACACGGGGCGAGCGCGAGAGACAGAGACACACGGGGCGAGCGCGAGAGACAGAGACACACGGGGCGAGCGCGAGAGACAGTGACACACGGGGCGAGCGCGAGAGACAGTGACACACGGGGCGAGCGCGAGAGACAGTGACACACGGGGCGAGCGCGAGAGACAGTGACACACGGGGCGAGCGCGAGAGACAGTGACACACGGGGCGAGCGCGAGAGACAGTGACACACGGGGCGAGCGCGAGAGACAGTGACACACGGGGCGAGCGCGAGAGACAGTGACACACGGGGCGAGCGCGAGAGACAGTGACACACGGGGCGAGCGCGAGAGACAGTGACAGACGGGGCGAGCCCGAGAGACAGTGACAGACGGGGCGAGCCCGAGAGACAGTGACAGACGGGGCGAGCCCGAGAGACAGTGACAGACAGACAGACGGGGCGACTGCGAGAGAGAGACAGACAGATGGGGCGAGCGCGAGAGACAGAGACAGACAGACAGACGGGGCGACTGCGAGAGAGAGACAGACAGACGGGGCGAGCGCGAGAGACAGAGACAGACGGGGCAAGCACGAGAAACAGTGACAGACGGGGCGAGCGCGAGAGAGACAGTGACAGATGGGGCGAGCGCGAGAGAGACAGACAGACAGACAGACGGGGCGAGCGCGAGAGAGACAGACAGACAGACGGGGCGAGCGCGAGAGACAGAGACACACAGACAGATGGGGCGAGCGCGAGAGACAGACAGACGGGGCGAGCGCGAGAGAGAGACAGACAGAAAGACGGGGCGAGCGCGAGAGACAGAGACAGAGACAGACGGGGCGAGCGCGAGAGAGACAGACAGACGGGGCGAGCGCGAGAGAGAGACAGACAGATGGGGCGAGCGCGAGAGACAGACAGACGGGGCGAGCGCGAGAGAGACAGACAGACAGACGGGGTGAGCGCGAGAGAGAGACAGACGGGGCGAGCGCGTGAGACAGAGACAGACGGGGCGAGCGCGAGAGACAGAGACAGACGGGGCGAGCGCGAGAGACAGAGACAGACGGGGCGAGCGCGAGAGACAGAGACAGACGGGGCGAGCGCGAGAGACAGAGACAGACGGGGCGAGCACGAGAGACAGAGACAGACGGGGCGAGCGCGAGAGACAGAGACAGACGGGGCGAGCGCGAGAGACAGAGACAGACGGGGCGAAAGCGAGAGACAGAGACAGGGCGAGCGCGAGAGACAGAGACAGACGGGGCGAGCGCGAGAGAGAGGGAGAGCGACAATGGGATTAAGGGAGGGAGAGAGATGGCGTGGGTGGAAGGGTGAGTAGGAGTGAATGGAGCGAAGGGTTGGGCAGGCTGAAAGAGCCCCTGGGAGCGAGGGGGAAGTCACAGAGTGGGGAGCTGGGTGTGTGAATGTGCAGGGTCAGGACAGAGAGTGATGGAGCCGCGGTGATGGGACAGAAAGGGGGCAGGCTGTGTTGTCTGTTCAGGGAGGACTGTCACACCAGAGTGGGGGCAGCGGGGGTGGAAGAACGGGCTTGGAAGGCCACTGGAACGCAGACCAACAGCGAACAGCCTTAACCCAGGAGTGAGTCCGTCCATCCATCCATCCAGCCACAGAAGGAATCCTTGGTCGTCTCGGCCGCCATCTTGGCCGAGCAATGCATTCTGGGTTGTGAAAGTCCCCTATGACTTGGAATAGAGAGTGTGAGGTGAAGCAGCCATTGCTGAGGGAGGAGTGGGGCTTTCGGTACTGACCCCTCCCTCTTCTTCGCAAACACCAACACATGGCACACCATGGCAGAGAGCAGGAAGTGCCAGGATTTGGTATTCTCACTCCCCACCCCTACACCTTACCCAGGGGTTTGTTTACCCAGAGTTCTCTTCTCAATCACGCTGCGAATGGCGCGACTCCAGGAATTATTCGGCTGGATCAGGAATGTATACAGCATCCGAGAAACCTGTGGGTATGAGGCAGAAAGCACCCGCAAATCAATCTGCAGCCATTCAGGCACCCACACACACTCTCCCCCCTCACTCCCCGCTCCCTTTAATATCCCACCCAGTCTAATCCCACTCTCCCCCTCACTCCCCGCTCCCTGTAATATCCCACCCAGTCTAATCCCACTCTCCCCCCTCACTCCCCGTTCCCTGTAATATCCCACCGAGTCTAATCCCACTCTCCCCGCTCACTCCCCGCTCCCTTTAATATCCCACCCAGTCTAATCCCACTCTCCCCCCTCACTCCCCGCTCCCTTTAATATCCCACCTGGTCTAATCCCACTCTCCCCCCTCCCTTTAATATCCCACCCAGTCTAATCCCACTCTCCCCCTCACTCCCCGCTCCCTTTAATATCCCACCTGGTCTAATCCCACTCTCCCCCTCACTCCCCGCTCCCTATAATATCCCACCCAGTCTAATCCCACTCTCCCCCCTCACTCCCCGCTCCCTTTAATATCCCACCTGGTCTAATCCCACTCTCCCCCTCACTCCCCACTCCCTGTAATATCCCACCCAGTCTAATCCCACTCTCCCCCTCACTCCCCGCTCCCTATAATATCTCACCCAGTCTAATCCCACTCTCCCCCTCACTCCCCGCTCCCTATAATATCTCACCCAGTCTAATCCCACTCTCCCCCTCACTCCCCGCTCCCTATAATATCTCACCCAGTCTAATCCCACTCTCCCCCTCACTCCCCGCTCCCTATAATATCTCACCCAGTCTAATCCCACTCTCCCCCTCACTCCCCGCTCCCTATAATATCTCACCCAGTCTAACTCCACTCTCCCCCTCACTCCCCGCTCCCTATAATATCTCACCCAGTCTAATCCCACTCTCCCCCTCACGCCTGCAGGGGCTGTAGAGAGCCCAGGCGCCCATGGACCCTCACCCCCAGCCAAGCTTCACTCTGGCCTCCAGCACATTACATTAGCAACAGTGACAAGATCCACTGATCCGAGGGTCTGAGCCTCACCATCACAGGGTCGGCTTTGATGTTGTCTAGGTGTTCACTCCCTCCTGCTTCAAGGTACAAAGCTCTCGCCAACATCGTACCCACATCCGCGAGAGCCTGCATTGGGCAACAACACTGCACACATCAGGCTGTATGTCGACCAGCGTGTACGGGGTAGGGGGGTCACCGTGTCAGCGCACGCGGGGCTACTGTGTCCGCGCGAATGGTGTGGGGGTGGCTGTGTCCGCACGTACCCGGGGGGGAGGGGGGGGGGGGGGGAAGGATGACTGTATCCGCGTGTACGGGGTGGGGGAGGGTGTGGTGACTGTGTCCGCGAATACTGGGCGGGGGGTGGAAGTGGGGTGGGGGTGTGGTGACTGTGTCCACGAGAACGGGGGGGGGGTGGCTGTGTCCTTGAGTACAGGGGTGTGGCGTGGGGGTGTGGTGACTGTATCCACGAGTACAGGGGGGGGTTGGCGGGGTGGCTGCATCCACGAGTACGGGGGGGGTGGCTCTATCTGCGAGTACGGGGGGGGGGCTGTGTCCGCGAGTACGGCGGGTGGGGGGGTTTGGGGACGGGGGACGGGGGGGGGCTGTGTCCGCGAGTATGGGGAGGGGGTGGCTGTGTCCGTGAGTACAGGGGGTTGGCGGGGGGAGCTTGGCTGTATCCGCGAGTATGGCGGGGGGGGCGGTGGCTGTGTCCGCGAGTACGGGGGGGTTCGGGGGGGGGGGGGGGGTGGCTGTGTCAGCGAGTACGGGGGGTTTGGGAGGGGGGGGTGGCTGTATCCGCGAGTACGGGGAGGGTGACTGTATCCACGCATACCAGTCTAACTGCGCTAGTCTGTTAGACGTACCCTTGCTGTATCTGTCTCGTAGGTAAGAGACTCCTCAGCTGTGAGGTTTTCTGGATATTGCAATCCGATGTTACCTGCCGTGTCATAAGCACTCTCATAATACCTGTCAACATCAGACAGCAGCGACATTACATCAATGGCATGACAAAATATCCCAAACCAAAACAACTTAACCTGCCAACACAGAATCTGGCCATTCTGCCCATCTGCGGCTTGATACCACGCCACACAACCTTCCACCCACTAACTTCATCTGCCCCATCAGCAAAATCTTCTATTCCTGACACCCGTGGCAAGGGAGCGCCACGCTGTCGGAGGGTCTGTACTGAGTGACAAGTGTCGATTCTTTCCTTCACAAGAATTTGCTCACCGCTACCTTAAAAATATTCAATGTCATTATCCCCCACCATCCTTTCATTAAGTCAACTGCGTCAGATGACCCTCTGGCTATTAGCCTCGTAAACTCCCTGTAGAGCTTTGTATACATTGTAATGATGCTGTAGCGCTAACAGGTTATTTTCTTCTGGACTTTTGTACAGAGAATGGGAGACAGCTGCTGAGCTCTCTGTGAGGATACAAATAACTTGTGAGGCCTTGGGGAGTGTGGTGCAGTTTTAAACGATTGGAACAACAGAAGCTGCCTCAACAAGTGTAGTCACGCTCCCACAGAACCAGGGATTTACCGTGCGGAATCTCAACTGCGCAGCAGCTGCTGGACATTTGAAGAGGTAAAAGTTATATCCCACACCAAACTTGCCAGAAGCTGAAAATGACTCATTTTTCCTACTTTGCCTTGTGAATAAGAAACCATCTTCTATCTGTGCCAATGTGTTAACCCTCACCGCCCCAACCTCACCACTATCCTCGTCCTGCACCATCTTTCCAAAATAACCTTCGGTGATGGGCCTTATCAAATGTCGCCTGGAAAGCCAACTGAAGCTAACTGTTTATCTTTGATCTACAGGGCATGTTACTGATGCCAAGAACTCCAGCTAACTGTTTGAACGTGGGTTCCCTTTCACAAAACCGTACCAACACTGCTCAATTGCACAGAACTTCAGTAATTGCCCTCCTGTAGCCTCTTTAACAACAGTTTCTAAGATTTCCACCCTGATAGGTGGGCTGGCACCAAGCTGTATTGTGGAACCACCATCAACAAACAGAGTTATCACCACTTCCTGTCTGTGGGATCTTGCTGTGCTCAAGTTCTCAGTTGGATTTGCTGCGTAACAACAGGTCATCGCACTTCGATGAAGCGTCTTCCATGGGCGTAAAGCATTCCCTGACCTCCTGATGTGGTAGTCGGGGGTCCCGAGATCCAAGTGCCCTTGAGGATTGTTGCTGATGACAATGGCAGCACAGTCACCCAGAATGCACAGGGCCAGAGAAAGCCCTCTATCATGCTGGATCGTGACACAGAGAGTTGGGGGTGGGTGGGGGGGGCTTTCTCAGTCACAGTCCTGGGCTGGGTACAGAGCCGTGGTTGGGGTGGCACAGACCTGTTGGTGAAGGCAGCTTGGTGGTCAGTCAACACGGCCCCTGGAATGGACCGCTCCCGCAGAAACCTCTGGAAGGACGAAGGTGGGAGGGGCTGGCTGTGACCCGGCTCCTGCAGGGTGATGTTTGTCCCAGAGGTGGCGTTAAAGACAGACTTCAGCAGATTCTGCACCTGTCCAGAACAGAAGGAGAGAGGTGAGGCATGGGCATGGAGGTGAGGGCAGACAGAGATGCACAGCGTGAGACAGAGAGGAGGGACAGTGTGTGAGAGAGAGCGAGAGCGCGAGAGCGAGTGCGCGAGTGCGCGAGTGCGCGAGAGCGCGAGAGCGCGAGAGCGCGAGAGCGCGAGAGCGAGAGAGCGAGAGAGCGAGAGAGCGAGAGAGCGCGAGAGCGCGAGAGCGCGAGAGCGCGAGAGCGCGAGAGCGAGAGAGCGAGAGAGCGCGAGAGCGCGAGAGCGAGAGAGCGAGAGAGCGAGAGAGCGAGAGAGCGAGAGAGCGAGAGAGCGAGAGAGCAAGAGCGAGAGAGAGAGCGAGAGCGAGAGCGACAGCGCGACAGGGACAGCGCGACAGGGACAGCGCGACAGGGACAGCGCGACAGGGACAGCGCGACAGGGACAGCGCGACAGGGACAGCGCGACAGGGACAGCGCGACAGGGACAGCGCGAGAGGGACAGCGCGAGAGGGACAGCGCGAGAGGGACAGCGCGAGAGGGACAGCGCGAGAGGGACAGCGCGAGAGGGACAGCGCGAGAGGGACAGCGCGAGAGGGACAGCGCGAGAGGAGAGAGAGAGCGAGAGAGACAGCGCAAGAGTGAAAGAGAAGACAGAGCACGAGAACACCAATGCGCGAGAGAGAGACAGAAAGAGAAAGTGTGCCAGCACGAGAGAGAGAGAGAGACAGCCAGTGTGCAAGAGACAGCTAGCGAGCGAGCGCGCGGTGGGGAGACAGACAGAGACAGAGCGAGCAAGCGCATGGTGGGGGAGAGAGAGAGAGTGCGCGGTGTGGAGAGTGAGAGAGACAGAGAGCGAGAGAGCAGGGGTGACAGAGAGCGAGCGCACAGAGGAGAGAGACAGAGAGCGAGAGACAGAAAGTGAGTGCGCGGGGGAGAGAGCGCGGGAGACAGTGTGAGAGAGCTAGCCAGCACGAGACAGCAAGAAACAGACAGCGCGAGAGAGAGAGAGAGACCACACGCAACAGAAGCATACCCCTTCTTCAGTGCTGGCATTCTGTCGAGACACTGGGTCAGTGTGAGCCCAAATCGAATGGCCCTGACCAACCTGAAATTCAGAGGGGAGTAATTTACTGTGGAACCACACTCCAGTCTGACCCAGCATGCTCCCCACATACGCTTGGAGCTCACTGCCTGTAGCAATGAGCATGGTACCCAGCTCGCTCTCCACAAACCTGGTTAAGCTCCAGAAAACTGCCAATATTTCCCAGCTGGATGGGAAAGTTGCCTTTCTTCATATCGTAAACTACCTTGGAACTGCCGATATAGTCAAATGTTTCCTGCAAGATGACAGAAGGTACGTGAGGGAGATATACTCTGTATCTAATCCCATGCTTTCCCTTGTTCCTGGGAACAGGAGCAGGGCACGGTACAGCTGACTGTTTGGGAGTTGTGGGGGGGGAAACGGAGCATCACTCCACGTCTAGTCAGCGTTCTTACCCCTTGGAAGAAGAGGAACATGATATTTTTCCGCAGCGTCCTGACATCTGAGACTTGGCTGAGGGCCTGAGCGGCTGACAGCAGAGCGATAAAACCCGAGACCGTGCTGTCAGCTCCGGGAGCGACTCCCCAGAAGAAGGAGCGAGCATCAAGCTGTAGAGAGAGTCAGGGAGAATTAGTGCTGGTGGCAATGACTGGGGAGCTGGGAGAACGAGGCGGGGGGTGGAGGGGAGGTGGTCCTCCTCACAAGCCTCACTAATCCCAGCAGCACCACAGAAGACGTACAGAAATACTCGATCTCCTCAATTGCTTGCATTTCAGCCCCACATTCACAGAAAACTGGCTTTAGACTGAATCTGTGTTTCTTTTAGGCAAATAGACTCTTGCAATGGGACCGGAGCAGACGCCCACAAAATATTTTAAGATATCCTACACCCTAACTTTTCATGAATTAAAAAGTAAATGTGAAGTGCTGAGATGCGACGCGCCTGGTCAAACTGCTCGATGTTAAGCAAAACACAATTGATTTAAACACTACGGTTAAAATACAAACAAAAGAAAGAGGAATTTAGAGTAAATTAACCTTTGGAAAGCTTAAGTGAATAACAGATACAGTACCCGATACTCATTCACTGCTCCCATTTAGTAACACCCAATTAACACACCCTTTAGCCAAAAGGCAAATTTAGGAACAAATTCTCACATGCAGTTCTCCAATCCAGGAGGTAAGAAACAAAACATCAAGAGAAAATTCAGAGAGTGTGGCAGTCAGGAGACGTTTGCTGAAGCTTTGAGCCCGAAGGCTTCTGCTCAAAACTAACGCTAAAAACTGAAAATCAACTGACAGCTGGCCATATCCAGGCTGCTTCCATTGTTCCAACTTTCAAATAAAACTCCAAGATCGCTGCTCCTTCACTGTTGCTGGGTGAAAATCCTGGAATTCCCTCCCTAATAGCGTTGTGGGTCAACCCATGGCAGGAGGGCTGCAGCAGTTCAAAAAGGCAGCTCACCCCCACCTTCTCAAGGGCAACTGGGGATGGACAAGAAATGCAGGCCAGCCAGCGATGCCCACATCCCACAAATGAATAAAAGATAGCTGTATGCCTCTGCCTTACAACCTCTATCCAAAATCAAACCAACACAAAATAGCCTCTTAAAGAGACAGCATCATCACACTTTAGTTGCAGGTCACAAACTAGTGGCATGGACTTCCAGCAGCTCAAACTCTAACCCACTGATATACCTGCCCTTACACAGGCAAGCACAGAGGGAGGGGAAAAAAAAGCACAGGTGCTATGGACAGAGGGGAAACCATGGTCTTTGTTTACAGGATCTTCTTCAATGCTCCTTACGCCGACCAGAACATTGCTTCTTGATCTGGTCTCTCTTTGACTTGTGTGTAGAAGGCACAGGGTGGCTCGGTCACAATTAGAAAATTCTGACTGACGAAATAAAAATCATAACTTGCAGAAACAGAAGGAAGCAGAACCCAGGCTTAAAGTGGCCTTTATTGCAGAGAGACCTCCTGAGCTGGTGGAAACTCACAGCCTGTCACTATCCTCCTCTCAGCCCCGAACCTTCAACTACCTGAGAGCCAATCATAGTCACTGGCAGACAGAAACACCTTTGTCATCACTAGGAAAAGGCCAATCTTGTTGCCGGGTGAATCTCCATTCATATACACCCCTCCCTCGGTCCCAATGTGTTTGCACCTTCTTCTGACATTGCTCAAACCGGCAGCTGTGTAAACAATACTTACAATGAGCACCGGGTTAGAACACAGTTATTTTCTCATTTTGAATTAAAAAGAACAGAAAAGAAAGAGGAACAAAAACAAAGTTGCTGGTAAAGCTCAGCAGGTCTGGCAGCATCTCTTGGAGGAGAAAACAGAGTTAACGTTTCGGGTCCAGTGACCCTTCCTCAGAACTGATGGTGGCTGGGAGAGTGTCAGTTTATAGCCAGAAAATAGGGAGGTGGGTGGGGTAGGGAGTAAGCGATAGGATAGAGCCCAAAGAGAGAGACAGACAGTTGGACAGACAAAGGAGTTGCTAATGATCTGGCTGAGAGGGGGAAGAGTTGTTAATGAGGACTGTTAGTGACCAACAACAGGGAGTGTGTAGTGGCAGGCTACGTGGTAACTAGGCCTGGAGTGTGGGGTGGGGGGGCTGGGACATGGGAGAGTTTAGGCCCTAAAATTATTGAGCTCAATATTGAGTCCGGAGGGCTGTAGGGTCCCCAAGCGGAAGATGAGGTGTTGTTCCTCCAGCTTGCGTTGGGCTTCACTGGAACACCATAGCAAGCCAGAGACAGATGTTGGCCAGGGAGCAGGACAGTGAGTTAAAGTGGCAGGCAACAGGTAGTTCAGGGTCTTTTTTATTTAAAAAGAAGTTTATAAAATAATGAAAGAAAGATGTGGAGAGAATTAATGGCAATTGCCTTTTCTCTAAGATGGGGAATTTCAAGTCTAGAGGGCACATTTTTAAGGTGAGACGGCAAGAGATTTAAAACAAAAGACATGTGGGGGGGGCAATTTCTTTTTACACAGAGGTTGGTTCGCATGTGGAGTGCACTTCCCGAGGAAGTGGTGGATATGAGAACTATTACAAAGTTTAAAAGACATTTGGATGAATAAAAGGAAAAGCTTGAAGGGATATGGAGCCGGCACAAGTTTAAGGTGAGAGGGGGAAAGAGTTCAGAGCAGACCAACTTTTCATTTAAAAACAGAGGGTGCCTGGAACATGCTACCGGGGAGAGGGGAGAAACAGAAAAATGAGCAATGTTTAGAGAGACAGGGAAGGGATGGATACAGGGAGAGGGGGAGAGAGAGAGAGAGAGAGAGAGAGAGAGTTAAGAAGACATGGTGGGTCGAGGGCCTATCCCTGAGCCGTTCTGTATTCAAATTTCTCACAATTCAGCTCCCTGCTGCGTTCCCTGCTCAGGGCTGTACTCAAACTCTATCCCCAATAGACCCGCACCCTCAAACTTACTCACCCTGGAGGCAGCAAGGACGAACTGTCTGTCAGCAGGCACAGTCTGAGACTTGTTGATGGGCTGCAGAACACCCCACACATTGTAATCTGACAGTGGGTCACACACCACCTCTGAAACAACAAACAGTCAGCGTGCAAACACAACAGGAATTTATCATCACTCAGACTTTCACAATAAAATTACGGTGCAAAGTGTTTAAATAACAGACTTCGGGGGACAGTGGGAGAGAGAGAGAGAGAGAGAGTGGGGATAAGAGAGTGAGTGAGGGGGAGGGAGAGGGAGAGAGAGAGAGAAAGAGAGAGAGAGACAGAGACAGAGAGAAAGCATGAGCGGGGATAGCACAGAGAGTGAGGGGGATAGTGGGAGAGAGAGCAGGGATAGGGCAGTGAGTCAGGGGGAGGGGGAGGGAGAGGGAGATAGAGCGAGAGAAAGAGAGAGAGAGACAGAGAGAAAGCATGAGTGGGGATAGCACAGAGAGTGAGGGGGACAGTGGGAGAGGGAGAGAGAGAGAGAGAGAGAGTGGGGAATAGGACGGTGAGTGAGGGGGAGGGGGAGGGGGAGAGAGGGAGAGGGAGAGAGAGAGAGAGAGAGAGAAAGAGAGACAGAGAGAAAGCATGAGCGGGGATGGCACAGAGAGTGAGGGGGACAGTGGGAGAGGGAGAGCGGGGATAGGACAGTGAGTGAGGGGACAGTGGGAGAGAGAGAGCGGGGATAGGACAGTGAGTGAGGGGGACAGAGGGGGAGAGAGAGAGCGGGGATAGGACGGTGAGTGAGGGGACAGAGGGAGAGAGAGCGGGGATAGGAAAGTGAGTGAGGGGGACAGTGGGACAGAGAGACAGAGCGGGGATAGGACAGTGAGTGAGGGGGACAGAGGGAGAGAGAGAACGGGGATAGGACAGTGAGTGAGGGGGACAGAGGGAGAGAGAGAGAGCGGGGATAGGACAGTGAGTGAGGGGGACAGAGGGAGAGAGAGAGAGCGGGGATAGGACAGTGAGTGAGGGGGACAGTGGGAGAGAGAGAGAGCGGGGACAGGACAGTGAGTGAGGGGGACAGAGAGAGAGAGAGCGGGGATAGGACAGTGAGTGAGGGGGACAGTGGGACAGAGAGAGAGAGCGGGGATAGGACAGTGAGTGAGGGGGACAGTGGGAGAGAGAGAGAGCGGGGATAGGACAGTGAGTGAGGGGGACAGTGGGGGAGAGAGAGAGCGGGGACAGGACAGTGAGTGAGGGGGACAGAGAGAGAGAGAGCGGGGATAGGACAGTGAGTGAGGGGGACAGAGGGAGAGAGAGCGGGGATAGGACAGTGAGTGAGGGGGACAGAGGGAGAGAGAGCGGGGATAGGACAGTGAGTGAGGGGGACAGTGGGAGAGAGAGCGGGGATAGGACAGTGAGTGAGGGGGAGAGTGGGAGAGAGAGAGAGCGGGGATAGGACAGTGAGTGAGGGGGACAGTGGGAGAGAGAGAGAGCGGGGATAGGACAGTGAGTGCGGGGGATAGGGGGAGAGAGAGAGAGCGGGGATAGGACAGTGAGTGAGGGGGGCAGGGGGAGAGAGAGAGCGGGGATAGGACAGTGAGTGAGGGGGACAGTGGGACAGAGAGAGAGAATGCGGGGATAGGACAGTGAGTGAGGTGGACAGTGGGAGAGAGAGCGGGGATAGGACAGTGAGTGAGGGGGACAGTGGGGGAGAGAGAGAGCGGGGATAGGACAGTGAGTGAGGGGGACAGAGGGAGAGAGAGAGAGCGGGGATAGGACAGTGAGTGAAGGGGACAGTGAGAGAGAGAGCGAGGATAGGACAGTGAGTGAGGGGGACAGTGGGGGAGAGAGAGAGCGGGGACAGGACAGTGAGTGAGGGGGACAGTGGAGAGAGAGAGAGCGGGGATAGGACAGTGAGTGAGGTGGACAGTGGGAGAGAGAGCGGGGATAGGACAGTGAGTGAGGGGGACAGTGGGGGAGAGAGAGAGTGGGAATAGGACAGTGAGTGAGGGGACAGTGGGGGAGAGAGAGAGCGGGGATAGGACAGTGAGTGAAGGGGACAGTGAGAGAGAGAGCGAGGATAGCACAGTGAGTGAGGGGGACAGTGGGGGAGAGAGAGAGCGGGGACAGGACAGTGAGTGAGGGGGACAGTGGGAGAGAGAGCGGGGATAGGACAGTGAGTGAGGGGGACAGTGGGAGAGAGAGCGGGGATAGGACAGTGAGTGAGGGGGACAGTGGGGGAGAGAGCGGGGATAGGACAGTGAGTGAGGGGGACAGTGGGAGAGAGAGAGAGCGGGGATAGGACAGTGAGTGAGGGGGACAGTGGGAGAGAGAGAGAGCGGGGACAGGACAGTGAGTGAGGGGGACAGGGGGAGAGAGAGAGCGGGGATAGGACAGTGAGTGAGGGGGACAGTGGGACAGAGAGAGAGAGCGGGGATAGGACAGTGAGTGAGGGGGACAGAGGTAGAGAGAGAGCGGGGATAGGACAGAGAGTGAGGGGGACAGAGGGAGAGAGAGAGAGCGGGGAGAGGACAGTGAGTGCGGGGACAGTGGGAGAGAGAGAGAGAGCGGGGATAGGACAGTGAGTGAGGGGGACAGTGGGAGAGAGAGAGAGCGGGGACAGGACAGTGAGTGAGGGGGACAGTGAGAGAGAGAGAGAGCGGGGATAGGACAGTGAGTGAGGGGACACTGAGGGAGAGAGAGAGAGCGGGGACAGGACAGTGAGTGAGGGGGACAGTGGGAGAGAGAGAGAGCGGGGATAGGACAGTGAGTGAGGGGGATAGGGGGAGAGAGAGAGAGCGGGGATAGGACAGTGAGTGAGGGGGACAGGGGGAGAGAGAGAGCGGGGATAGGACAGTGAGTGAGGGGGACAGAGGGGGAGAGAGAGAGGGGATAGGACAGTGAGTGAGGGGGACAGAGGGAGAGAGAGCGGGGAAACGACAGTGAGTGAGGGGGACAGAGAGAGAGAAAGCGGGGATAGGACAGTGAGTGAGGGGGACAGAGGGAGAGAGAGCGGGGATACGACAGTGAGCAAGGGGGACAGAGGGAGAGAGAGAGCGGGGATTGGACAGTGAGTGAGTGGGACAGTGGGACAGAGAGAGAGAGCGGGGATAGGACAGTGAGTGAGGGGGACAGAGGGAGAGAGAGAGCGGGGATTGGACAGTGAGTGAGGGGGACAGAGGGAGAGAGATCGGGGATACGACAGTGAGTGAGGGGGACAGAGAGAGAGAGAGAGCGGTGATAGGACAGTGAGTGAGTGGGACAGTGGGACAGAGAGAGAGAGCGGGGATAGGACAGTGAGTGAGGGGGACAGAGGGAGAGAGATCGGGGATACGACAGTGTGTGAGGGGGACAGAGAGAGAGAGAGAGCGGGGATAGGACAGTGAGTGAGTGGGACAGTGGGACTGAGAGAGAGAGCGGGGATAGGAGAGTGAGTGAGGGGGACAGAGGGAGAGAGAGAGAGCGGGCATAGGACAGTGAGTGAGGGGGACAGTGGGAGAGAGAGAGAGCGGGGATAGGACAGTGAGTGAGGGGGACAGTGGGAGAGAGAGCGGGGATAGGACAGTGAGTGAGGGGGACAGTGGGAGAGAGAGCGGGGATAGGACAGTGAGTGAGGGGGACAGTGGGGGAGAGAGCGGGGAGAGGACAGTGAGTGAGGGGGACAGTGGGAGAGAGAGAGAGCGGGGATAGGACAGTGAGTGAGGGGGACAGTGGGAGAGAGAGAGAGCGGGGATAGGACAGTGAGTGAGGGGGACAGTGGGAGAGAGAGAGAGAGCAGGGATAGGACAGTGCGTGAGGGGACAGAGGGGGAGAGAGAGAGCGGGGGAAGGACAGTGAGTGAGGGGGACAGAGGGAGAGAGAGAGAGCGGGCATAGGACAGTGAGTGAGGGGGATGGGGGAGAGAGAGAGAGCGGGGATAGGACAGTGAGTGAGGGGGACAATGGGAGAGAGAGAGAGCGGGGACAGGACAGTCAGTGAGGGGACAGAGAGAGAGAGAGCGGGGATAGGACAGTGAGTGAGGGGGACAGAGGGAGAGAGAGCGGGGATACGACAGTGAGTGAGGGGGACAGGGGGAGAGAGAGAGAGCGGGGATCGGACAGTGAGTGAGGGGGATGGGGGAAGAGAGAAAGCGGGGATAGGACAGTGAGTGAGGGGGACAGAGGGAGAGAGAGAGAGCGGGGATAGGACAGTGAGTGAGGGGGACAGAGAGAGTGAGAGCGGGGATAGGACAGTGAGTGAGGGGGACAGAGGGAGAGAGAGAGAGCGGGGAGAGGACAGTGAGTGAGGGGGACAGTGGGACAGAGAGAGAGAGCGGGGATAGGACAGTGAGTGAGGGGGACAGAGGTAGAGAGAGAGCGGGGATAGGACAGTGAGTGAGGGGGACAGAGGGAGAGAGAGAGATCGGGGATAGGACAGTGAGTGAGGAGGACAGTGGGAGAGAGAGAGAGCGGGGACAGGACAGTGAGTGAGGGGGACAGTGGGAGAGAGAGCGGGGATAGGACAGTGAGTGAGGGGGACAGTGAGAGAGAGAGAGAGAGCGGGGATAGGACAGTGAGTGAGGGGACACTGGGGGAGAGAGAGAGAGCGGGGATAGGACAGTGAGTGAGGGGGACAGTGGGAGAGAGAGAGAGCGGGGATAGGACAGTGAGTGAGGGGGACAGAGGGAGAGAGAGAGCGGGGATAGGACAGTGAGTGAGGGGGACAGAGGGAGAGAGATCGGGGATACGACAGTGAGTGAGGGGGACAGAGAGAGAGAGAGCGGGGATAGGACAGTGAGTGAGGGGGACAGTGGGGGAGAGAGAGAGCGGGGACAGGACAGTGAGTGAGGGGACACTGGGGGAGAGAGAGAGAGCGGGGATAGGACAGTGAGTGAGGGGGACAGTGGGAGAGAGAGAGAGCGGGGTTAGGACAGTGAGTGAGGGGGACAGAGGGAGAGAGAGAGGGGATAGGACAGTGAGTGAGGGGGACAGAGGGAGAGAGAGCGGGGATACGACAGTGAGTGAGGGGGACAGCGAGAGAGAGAGAGCGGGGATCGGACAGTGAGTGAGTGGGACAGTGGGACAGAGAGAGAGAGCGGGGATAGGACAGTGAGTGAGGGGGACAGAGGGAGAGAGAGAGGGGGGATAGGACAGTGAGTGAGGGGGACAGAGGGATAGAGAGAGAGCGGGGATAGGACAGTGAGTGAGGGGGACAGAGGGAGAGAGAGAGCGGGGATAGGACAGTGAGTGAGGGGGACAGAGAGAGAGAGAGCGGGGATAGGACAGTGAGTGAGGGGGACAGTGGGACAGAGAGAGAGAGCGGGGATAGGACAGTGAGTGAGGGGGACAGTGGGAGAGAGAGAGAGCGGGGATAGGACAGTGAGTGAGGGGGACTGTGGGGGAGAGAGAGAGCGGGGACAGGACAGTGAGTGAGGGGGACAGAGAGAGAGAGAGCGGGGATAGGACAGTGAGTGAGGGGGACAGAGGGAGAGAGAGCGGGGATAGGACAGTGAGTGAGGGGGACAGAGGGAGAGAGAGCGGGGATAGGACAGTGAGTGAGGGGGACAGTGGGAGAGAGAGCGGGGATAGGACAGTGAGTGAGGGGGAGAGTGGGAGAGAGAGAGAGCGGGGATAGGACAGTGAGTGAGGGGGACAGTGGGAGAGAGAGAGAGCGGGGATAGGCCAGTGAGTGCGGGGGATAGGGGGAGAGAGAGAGAGCGGGGATAGGACAGTGAGTGAGGGGGGCAGGGGGAGAGAGAGAGCGGGGATAGGACAGTGAGTGAGGGGGACAGTGGGACAGAGAGAGAGAGTGCGGGGATAGGACAGTGAGTGAGGGGGACAGAGGGAGAGAGAGAGAGAGCAGGGATAGGACAGTGCGTGAGGGGACAGAGGGGGAGAGAGAGAGCGGGGGAAGGACAGTGAGTGAGGGGGACAGAGGGAGAGAGAGAGAGCGGGCATAGGACAGTGAGTGAGGGGGATGGGGGAGAGAGAGAGAGCGGGGATAGGACAGTGAGTGAGGGGGACAATGGGAGAGAGAGAGAGCGGGGACAGGACAGTCAGTGAGGGGACAGAGAGAGAGAGAGCGGGGATAGGACAGTGAGTGAGGGGGACAGAGGGAGAGAGAGCGGGGATACGACAGTGAGTGAGGGGGACAGGGGGAGAGAGAGAGAGCGGGGATCGGACAGTGAGTGAGGGGGATGGGGGAAGAGAGAAAGCGGGGATAGGACAGTGAGTGAGGGGGACAGAGAGAGAGAGAGAGAGCGGGGATAGGACAGTGAGTGAGGGGGACAGAGAGAGTGAGAGCGGGGATAGGACAGTGAGTGAGGGGGACAGAGGGAGAGAGAGAGAGCGGGGAGAGGACAGTGAGTGAGGGGGACAGTGGGACAGAGAGAGAGAGCGGGGATAGGACAGTGAGTGAGGGGGACAGAGGTAGAGAGAGAGCGGGGATAGGACAGTGAGTGAGGGGGACAGAGGGAGAGAGAGAGATCGGGGATAGGACAGTGAGTGAGGAGGACAGTGGGAGAGAGAGAGAGCGGGGACAGGACAGTGAGTGAGGGGGACAGTGGGAGAGAGAGCGGGGATAGGACAGTGAGTGAGGGGGACAGTGAGAGAGAGAGAGAGAGCGGGGATAGGACAGTGAGTGAGGGGACACTGGGGGAGAGAGAGAGAGCGGGGATAGGACAGTGAGTGAGGGGGACAGTGGGAGAGAGAGAGAGCGGGGATAGGACAGTGAGTGAGGGGGACAGAGGGAGAGAGAGCGGGGATAGGACAGTGAGTGAGGGGGACAGTGGGGGAGAGAGAGAGCGGGGACAGGACAGTGAGTGAGGGGACACTGGGGGAGAGAGAGAGAGCGGGGATAGGACAGTGAGTGAGGGGGACAGTGGGAGAGAGAGAGAGAGCGGGGATAGGACAGTGAGTGAGGGGGATAGGGGGAGAGAGAGAGAGCGGGGATAGGACAGTGAGTGAGGGGGACAGAGGGAGAGAGAGAGCGGGGATAGGACAGTGAGTGAGGGGGACAGAGGGAGAGAGATCGGGGATACGACAGTGAGTGAGGGGGACAGAGAGAGAGAGAGCGGGGATAGGACAGTGAGTGAGGGGGACAGTGGGGGAGAGAGAGAGCGGGGACAGGACAGTGAGTGAGGGGGACAGAGAGAGAGAGAGAGCGGGGATAGGACAGTGAGTGAGGGCGACAGAGGGAGAGAGAGAGAGCGGGGATAGGACAGTGAGTGAGGGGGCCAGAGGGAGAGAGAGAGGGGATAGGACAGTGAGTGAGGGGGACAGAGGGAGAGAGAGCGGGGATACGACAGTGAGTGAGGGGGACAGCGAGAGAGAGAGAGCGGGGATCGGACAGTGAGTGAGTGGGACAGTGGGACAGAGAGAGAGAGCGGGGATAGGACAGTGAGTGAGGGGGACAGAGGGAGAGAGAGAGGGGGGATAGGACAGTGAGTGAGGGGGACAGAGGGATAGAGAGAGAGCGGGGATAGGACAGTGAGTGAGGGGGACAGAGGGAGAGAGAGAGCGGGGATAGGACAGTGAGTGAGGGGGACAGAGGGAGAGAGAGCGGGGATAGGACAGTGAGTGAGGGGGACAGTGGGAGAGAGAGCGGGGATAGGACAGTGAGTGAGGGGGAGAGTGGGAGAGAGAGAGAGCGGGGATAGGACAGTGAGTGAGGGGGACAGTGGGAGAGAGAGAGAGCGGGGATAGGACAGTGAGTGAGGGGGACAGTGGGAGAGAGAGAGAGCGGGGATAGGACAGTGAGTGCGGGGGATAGGGGGAGAGAGAGAGAGCGGGGATAGGACAGTGAGAGAGGGGGGCAGGGGGAGAGAGAGAGCGGGGATAGGACAGTGAGTGAGGGGGACAGTGGGACAGAGAGAGAGAGTGCGGGGATAGGACAGTGAGTGAGGGGGACAGTGGGAGAGAGAGCGGGGATAGGACAGTGAGTGAGGGGGACAGTGGGAGAGAGAGCGGGGATAGGACAGTGAGTGAGGGGGACAGTGGGAGAGAGAGAGAGCGGGGATAGGACAGTGAGTGAGGGGGACAGTGGGAGAGAGAGAGAGCGGGGATAGGACAGTGAGTGAGGGGGACAGTGGGAGAGAGAGAGAGAGCAGGGATAGGACAGTGCGTGAGGGGACAGAGGGGGAGAGAGAGAGCGGGGGAAGGACAGTGAGTGAGGGGGACAGAGGGAGAGAGAGAGAGCGGGCATAGGACAGTGAGTGAGGGGGATGGGGGAGAGAGAGAGAGCGGGGATAGGACAGTGAGTGAGGGGGACAATGGGAGAGAGAGAGAGCGAGGATAGGACAGTGAGTGAGGGGGACAGAGGGAGAGAGAGAGCGGGGACAGGACAGTCAGTGAGGGGACAGAGAGAGAGAGAGCGGGGATAGGACAGTGAGTGAGGGGGACAGAGGGAGAGAGAGCGGGGATACGACAGTGAGTGAGGGGGACAGGGGGAGAGAGAGAGAGCGGGGATCGGACAGTGAGTGAGGGGGATGGGGGAAGAGAGAAAGCGGGGATAGGACAGTGAGTGAGGGGGACAGAGGGAGAGAGAGAGAGAGCGGGGATAGGACAGTGAGTGAGGGGGACAGAGAGAATGAGAGCGGGGATAGGACAGTGAGTGAGGGGGACAGAGGGAGAGAGAGAGAGCGGGGAGAGGACAGTGAGTGAGGGGGACAGTGGGACAGAGAGAGAGAGCGGGGATAGGACAGTGAGTGAGGGGGACAGAGGTAGAGAGAGAGCGGGGATAGGACAGTGAGTGAGGGGGACAGAGGGAGAGAGAGAGATCGGGGATAGGACAGTGAGTGAGGAGGACAGTGGGAGAGAGAGAGAGCGGGGACAGGACAGTGAGTGAGGGGGACAGTGGGAGAGAGAGCGGGGATAGGACAGTGAGTGAGGGGGACAGTGAGAGAGAGAGAGAGAGCGGGGATAGGACAGTGAGTGAGGGGACACTGGGGGAGAGAGAGAGAGCGGGGATAGGACAGTGAGTGAGGGGGACAGTGGGAGAGAGAGAGAGCGGGGATAGGACAGTGAGTGAGGGGGACAGAGGGAGAGAGAGAGCGGGGATAGGACAGTGAGTGAGGGGGACAGAGGGAGAGAGATCGGGGATACGACAGTGAGTGAGGGGGACAGAGAGAGAGAGAGCGGGGATAGGACAGTGAGTGAGGGGGACAGTGGGGGAGAGAGAGAGCGGGGACAGGACAGTGAGTGAGGGGACACTGGGGGAGAGAGAGAGAGCGGGGATAGGACAGTGAGTGAGGGGGACAGTGGGAGAGAGAGAGAGCGGGGATAGGACAGTGAGTGAGGGGGATAGGGGGAGAGAGAGAGAGCGGGGATAGGACAGTGAGTGAGGGGGACAGAGGGAGAGAGAGAGCGGGGATAGGACAGTGAGTGAGGGGGACAGAGGGAGAGAGATCGGGGATACGACAGTGAGTGAGGGGGACAGAGAGAGAGAGAGCGGGGATAGGACAGTGAGTGAGGGGGACAGTGGGGGAGAGAGAGAGCGGGGACAGGACAGTGAGTGAGGGGGACAGAGAGAGAGAGAGCGGGGATAGGACAGTGAGTGAGGGCGACAGAGGGAGAGAGAGAGAGCGGGGATAGGACAGTGAGTGAGGGGGACAGAGGGAGAGAGAGAGGGGATAGGACAGTGAGTGAGGGGGACAGAGGGAGAGAGAGCGGGGATACGACAGTGAGTGAGGGGGACAGCGAGAGAGAGAGAGCGGGGATCGGACAGTGAGTGAGTGGGACAGTGGGACAGAGAGAGAGAGCGGGGATAGGACAGTGAGTGAGGGGGACAGAGGGAGAGAGAGAGGGGGGATAGGACAGTGAGTGAGGGGGACAGAGGGATAGAGAGAGAGCGGGGATAGGACAGTGAGTGAGGGGGACAGTGGGACAGAGAGAGAGAGCGGGGATAGGACAGTGAGTGAGGGGGACAGTGGGGGAGAGAGAGAGCGGGGACAGGACAGTGAGTGAGGGGGACAGAGAGAGAGAGAGCGGGGATAGGACAGTGACTGAGGGGGACAGAGGGAGAGAGAGCGGGGATAGGACAGTGAGTGAGGGGGACAGTGGGAGAGAGAGCGGGGATAGGACAGTGAGTGAGGGGGAGAGTGGGAGAGAGAGAGAGCGGGGATAGGACAGTGAGTGAGGGGGACAGTGGGAGAGAGAGAGAGCGGGGATAGGACAGTGAGTGAGGGGGACAGTGGGAGAGAGAGAGAGCGGGGATAGGACAGTGAGTGCGGGGGATAGGGGGAGAGAGAGAGAGCGGGGATAGGACAGTGAGTGAGGGGGGCAGGGGGAGAGAGAGAGCGGGGATAGGACAGTGAGTGAGGGGGACAGTGGGACAGAGAGAGAGAGTGCGGGGATAGGACAGTGAGTGAGGGGGACAGAGGGAGAGAGAGAGAGAGCAGGGATAGGACAGTGCGTGAGGGGACAGAGGGGGAGAGAGAGAGCGGGGGAAGGACAGTGAGTGAGGGGGACAGAGGGAGAGAGAGAGAGCGGGCATAGGACAGTGAGTGAGGGGGATGGGGGAGAGAGAGAGAGCGGGGATAGGACAGTGAGTGAGGGGGACAATGGGAGAGAGAGAGAGCGGGGACAGGACAGTCAGTGAGGGGACAGAGAGAGAGAGAGCGGGGATAGGACAGTGAGTGAGGGGGACAGAGGGAGAGAGAGCGGGGATACGACAGTGAGTGAGGGGGACAGGGGGAGAGAGAGAGAGCGGGGATCGGACAGTGAGTGAGGGGGATGGGGGAAGAGAGAAAGCGGGGATAGGACAGTGAGTGAGGGGGACAGAGGGAGAGAGAGAGAGCGGGGATAGGACAGTGAGTGAGGGGGACAGAGAGAGTGAGAGCGGGGAGAGGACAGTGAGTGAGGGGGACAGTGGGACAGAGAGAGAGAGCGGGGATAGGACAGTGAGTGAGGGGGACAGAGGTAGAGAGAGAGCGGGGATAGGACAGTGAGTGAGGGGGACAGAGGGAGAGAGAGAGATCGGGGATAGGACAGTGAGTGAGGAGGACAGTGGGAGAGAGAGAGAGCGGGGACAGGACAGTGAGTGAGGGGGACAGTGGGAGAGAGAGCGGGGATAGGACAGTGAGTGAGGGGGACAGTGAGAGAGAGAGAGAGAGAGCGGGGATAGGACAGTGAGTGAGGGGACACTGGGGGAGAGAGAGAGAGCGGGGATAGGACAGTGAGTGAGGGGGACAGTGGGAGAGAGAGAGAGCGGGGATAGGACAGTGAGTGAGGGGGACAGAGGGAGAGAGAGAGCGGGGATAGGACAGTGAGTGAGGGGGACAGAGGGAGAGAGATCGGGGATACGACAGTGAGTGAGGGGGACAGAGAGAGAGAGAGCGGGGATAGGACAGTGAGTGAGGGGGACAGTGGGGGAGAGAGAGAGCGGGGACAGGACAGTGAGTGAGGGGACACTGGGGGAGAGAGAGAGAGCGGGGATAGGACAGTGAGTGAGGGGGACAGTGGGAGAGAGAGAGAGCGGGGATAGGACAGTGAGTGAGGGGGATAGGGGGAGAGAGAGAGAGCGGGGATAGGACAGTGAGTGAGGGGGACAGAGGGAGAGAGAGAGCGGGGATAGGACAGTGAGTGAGGGGGACAGAGGGAGAGAGATCGGGGATACGACAGTGAGTGAGGGGGACAGAGAGAGAGAGAGCGGGGATAGGACAGTGAGTGAGGGGGACAGTGGGGGAGAGAGAGAGCGGGGACAGGACAGTGAGTGAGGGGACACTGGGGGAGAGAGAGAGAGCGGGGATAGGACAGTGCGTGAGGGGACAGAGGGGGAGAGAGAGAGCGGGGGAAGGACAGTGAGTGAGGGGGACAGAGGGAGAGAGAGAGAGCGGGCATAGGACAGTGAGTGAGGGGGATGGGGGAGAGAGAGAGAGCGGGGATAGGACAGTGAGTGAGGGGGACAATGGGAGAGAGAGAGAGCGGGGACAGGACAGTCAGTGAGGGGACAGAGAGAGAGAGAGCGGGGATAGGACAGTGAGTGAGGGGGACAGAGGGAGAGAGAGCGGGGATACGACAGTGAGTGAGGGGGACAGGGGGAGAGAGAGAGAGCGGGGATCGGACAGTGAGTGAGGGGGATGGGGGAAGAGAGAAAGCGGGGATAGGACAGTGAGTGAGGGGGACAGAGGGAGAGAGAGAGAGCGGGGATAGGACAGTGAGTGAGGGGGACAGAGAGAGTGAGAGCGGGGATAGGACAGTGAGTGAGGGGGACAGAGGGAGAGAGAGAGAGCGGGGAGAGGACAGTGAGTGAGGGGGACAGTGGGACAGAGAGAGAGAGCGGGGATAGGACAGTGAGTGAGGGGGACAGAGGTAGAGAGAGAGCGGGGATAGGACAGTGAGTGAGGGGGACAGAGGGAGAGAGAGAGATCGGGGATAGGACAGTGAGTGAGGAGGACAGTGGGAGAGAGAGAGAGCGGGGACAGGACAGTGAGTGAGGGGGACAGTGGGAGAGAGAGCGGGGATAGGACAGTGAGTGAGGGGGACAGTGAGAGAGAGAGAGAGAGCGGGGATAGGACAGTGAGTGAGGGGACACTGGGGGAGAGAGAGAGAGCGGGGATAGGACAGTGAGTGAGGGGGACAGTGGGAGAGAGAGAGAGCGGGGATAGGACAGTGAGTGAGGGGGACAGAGGGAGAGAGAGAGCGGGGATAGGACAGTGAGTGAGGGGGACAGAGGGAGAGAGATCGGGGATACGACAGTGAGTGAGGGGGACAGAGAGAGAGAGAGCGGGGATAGGACAGTGAGTGAGGGGGACAGTGGGGGAGAGAGAGAGCGGGGACAGGACAGTGAGTGAGGGGGACAGAGAGAGAGAGAGCGGGGATAGGACAGTGAGTGAGGGCGACAGAGGGAGAGAGAGAGAGCGGGGATAGGACAGTGAGTGAGGGGGACAGAGGGAGAGAGAGAGGGGATAGGACAGTGAGTGAGGGGGACAGAGGGAGAGAGAGCGGGGATACGACAGTGAGTGAGGGGGACAGCGAGAGAGAGAGAGCGGGGATCGGACAGTGAGTGAGTGGGACAGTGGGACAGAGAGAGAGAGCGGGGATAGGACAGTGAGTGAGGGGGACAGAGGGAGAGAGAGAGGGGGGATAGGACAGTGAGTGAGGGGGACAGAGGGATAGAGAGAGAGCGGGGATAGGACAGTGAGTGAGGGGGACAGAGGGAGAGAGAGAGCGGGGATAGGACAGTGAGTGAGGGGGACAGAGAGAGAGAGAGCGGGGATAGGACAGTGAGTGAGGGGGACAGTGGGACAGAGAGAGAGAGCGGGGATAGGACAGTGAGTGAGGGGGACAGTGGGAGAGAGAGAGAGCGGGGATAGGACAGTGAGTGAGGGGGACAGAGGGAGAGAGAGCGGGGATAGGACAGTGAGTGAGGGGGACAGAGGGAGAGAGAGCGGGGATAGGACAGTGAGTGAGGGGGACAGTGGGAGAGAGAGCGGGGATAGGACAGTGAGTGAGGGGGAGAGTGGGAGAGAGAGAGAGCGGGGATAGGACAGTGAGTGAGGGGGACAGTGGGAGAGAGAGAGAGCGGGGATAGGACAGTGAGTGAGGGGGACAGTGGGAGAGAGAGAGAGCGGGGATAGGACAGTGAGTGCGGGGGATAGGGGGAGAGAGAGAGAGCGGGGATAGGACAGTGAGTGAGGGGGGCAGGGGGAGAGAGAGAGCGGGGATAGGACAGTGAGTGAGGGGGACAGTGGGAGAGAGAGAGAGAGTGCGGGGATAGGACAGTGAGTGAGGGGGACAGAGGGAGAGAGAGAGCGGGGATAGGACGGTGAGTGAGGGGGACAGAGGGAGAGAGAGAGCGGGGATAGGACAGTGAGTGAGGGGGACAGAGGGAGAGAGAGCGGGGATAGGACAGTGAGTGAGGGGGACAGAGGGAGAGAGAGCGGGGATACGACAATGAGTGAGGGGGACAGAGGGAGAGAGAGAGCGGGGATAGGACAGTGAGTGAGGGGGACAGTGGAGAGAGAGAGAGCGGGAATAGGACAGTGAGTGAGGTGGACAGTGGGAGAGAGAGCGGGGATAGGACAGTGAGTGAGGGGGACAGTGGGGGAGAGAGAGAGCGGGGATAGGACAGTGAGTGAGGGGGACAGAGGGAGAGAGAGAGAGCGGGGATAGGACAGTGAGTGAAGGGGACAGTGAGAGAGAGAGCGAGGATAGGACAGTGAGTGAGGGGGACAGTGGGGGAGAGAGAGAGCGGGGACAGGACAGTGAGTGAGGGGGACAGTGGAGAGAGAGAGCGGGGATAGGACAGTGAGTGAGGTGGACAGTGGGAGAGAGAGCGGGGATCGGACAGTGAGTGAGGGGGACAGTGGGGGAGAGAGAGAGCGGGGATAGGACAGTGAGTGAGGGGACAGTGGGGGAGAGAGAGAGCGGGGATAGGACAGTGAGTGAAGGGGACAGTGAGAGAGAGAGCGAGGATAGGACAGTGAGTGAGGGGGACAGTGGGGGAGAGAGAGAGCGGGGACAGGACAGTGAGTGAGGGGGACAGTGGGAGAGAGAGCGGGAATAGGACAGTGAGGGGGACAGTGGGGGAGAGAGAGAGCGGGGACAGGACAGTGAGTGAGGGGGACAGTGGGAGAGAGAGCGGGAATAGGACAGTGAGGGGGACAGTGGGAGAGAGAGAGAGCGGGGATAGGACAGTGAGTGAGGGGGACAGTGGGAGAGAGAGCGGGGATAGGACAGTGAGTGAGGGGGACAGTGGGAGAGAGAGCGGGGATAGGACAGTGAGTGAGGGGGACAGAGGGGGAGAGAGAGAGGGGATAGGACAGTGAGTGAGGGGGACAGAGGGAGAGAGAGCGGGGAAACGACAGTGAGTGAGGGGGACAGAGAGAGAGAAAGCGGGGATAGGACAGTGAGTGAGGGGGACAGTGGGAGAGAGAGAGAGTGGGGATAGGAGAGTGAGTGAGGGCGACAGAGGGAGAGAGTGAGAGCGGGGATAGGACAGTGAGTGAGGGGGACAGAGGTAGAGAGAGAGCGGGGATAGGACAGTGAGTGAGGGGGACAGAAGGAGAGAGAGAGAGCGGGGATAGGACAGTGAGTGAGGGGACAGTGGGAGAGAGAGAGAGCGGGGACAGGACAGTGAGTGAGGGGGACAGTGGGAGAGAGAGCGGGGATAGGACAGTGAGTGAGGGGGACAGTGAGAGAGAGAGAGAGCGGGGATAGGACAGTGAGTGAGGGGACACTGGGGGAGAGAGAGAGAGCGGGGATAGGACAGTGAGTGAGGGGGATAGGGGGAGAGAGAGAGAGCGGGGATAGGACAGTGAGTGAGGGGGACAGGGGGAGAGAGAGAGCGGGGATAGGACAGTGAGTGAGGGGGGCAGTGGGACAGAGAGAGAGAGCGGGGATAGGACAGTGAGTGAGGGGGACAGAGGGAGAGAGAGAGCGGGGATAGGACAGCGAGTGAGGGGGACAGAGGGAGAGAGAGAGGGGATAGGACAGTGAGTGAGGGGGACAGAGGGAGAGAGAGCGGGGATACGACAGTGAGTGAGGGGGACAGAGAGAGAGAGAGAGCGGGGATTGGACAGTGAGTGAGTGGGACAGTGGGACAGAGAGAGAGAGCGGGGATAGGACAGTGAGTGAGGGGGACAGAGGGAGAGAGAGAGCGGGGATTGGACAGTGAGTGAGGGGGACAGAGGGAGAGAGATCGGGGATACGACAGTGAGTGAGGGGGACAGAGAGAGAGAGAGAGCGGTGATAGGACAGTGAGTGAGTGGGACAGTGGGACAGAGAGAGAGAGCGGGGATAGGACAGTGAGTGAGGGGGACAGATTGAGAGAGATCGGGGATACGACAGTGTGTGAGGGGGACAGAGAGAGAGAGAGAGAGCGGGGATAGGACAGTGAGTGAGTGGGACAGTGGGACTGAGAGAGAGAGCGGGGATAGGAGAGTGAGTGAGGGGGACAGAGGGAGAGAGAGAGAGCGGGCATAGGACAGTGAGTGAGGGGGACAGTGGGAGAGAGAGAGAGCGGGGATAGGACAGTGAGTGAGGGGGACAGTGGGAGAGAGAGCGGGGATAGGACAGTGAGTGAGGGGGACAGTGGGAGAGAGAGCGGGGATAGGACAGTGAGTGAGGGGGACAGTGGGGGAGAGAGCGGGGATAGGACAGTGAGTGAGGGGGACAGTGGGAGAGAGAGAGCGGGGATAGGACAGTGAGTGAGGGGGACAGTGGGAGAGAGAGAGAGCGGGGATAGGACAGTGAGTGAGGGGGACAGTGGGAGAGAGAGAGAGAGAGCAGGGATAGGACAGTGCGTGAGGGGACAGAGGGGGAGAGAGAGAGCGGGGGAAGGACAGTGAGTGAGGGGGACAGAGGGAGAGAGAGAGAGCGGGCATAGGACAGTGAGTGAGGGGGACAGTGGGAGAGAGAGAGAGCGGGGATAGGACAGTGAGTGAGGGGGACAGTGGGAGAGAGAGAGAGCGGGGACAGGACAGTGAGTGAGGGGGACAGTGGGAGAGAGAGAGAGCGGGGATAGGACAGTGAGTGAGGGGGACAGTGGGAGAGAGAGAGAGCGGGGATAGGACAGTGAGTGAGGGGGATGGGGGAGAGAGAGAGAGCGGGGATAGGACAGTGAGTGAGGGGGACAATGGGAGAGAGAGAGAGCGGGGACAGGACAGTCAGTGAGGGGACAGAGAGAGAGAGAGCGGGGATAGGACAGTGAGTGAGGGGGACAGAGGGAGAGAGAGCGGGGATACGACAGTGAGTGAGGGGGACAGAGGGAGAGAGAGAGATCGGGGATAGGACAGTGAGTGAGGAGGACAGTGGGAGAGAGAGAGAGCGGGGACAGGACAGTGAGTGAGGGGGACAGTGGGAGAGAGAGCGGGGATAGGACAGTGAGTGAGGGGGACAGTGAGAGAGAGAGAGAGAGCGGGGATAGGACAGTGAGTGAGGGGACACTGGGGGAGAGAGAGAGAGCGGGGATAGGACAGTGAGTGAGGGGGACAGTGGGAGAGAGAGAGAGCGGGGATAGGACAGTGAGTGAGGGGGACAGAGGGAGAGAGAGAGCGGGGATAGGACAGTGAGTGAGGGGGACAGAGGGAGAGAGATCGGGGATACGACAGTGAGTGAGGGGGACAGAGAGAGAGAGAGCGGGGATAGGACAGTGAGTGAGGGGGACAGTGGGGGAGAGAGAGAGCGGGGATAGGACAGTGAGTGAGGGGGACAGAGAGAGAGAGAGCGGGGATAGGACAGTGAGTGAGGGGGACAGTGGGAGAGAGAGAGAGCGGGGATAGGACAGTGAGTGAGGGGGATAGGGGGAGAGAGAGAGAGCGGGGATAGGACAGTGAGTGAGGGGGACAGAGGGAGAGAGAGAGCGGGGATAGGACAGTGAGTGAGGGGGACAGAGAGAGAGAGAGCGGGGATAGGACAGTGAGTGAGGGGGACAGTGGGGGAGAGAGAGAGCGGGGACAGGACAGTGAGTGAGGGGGACAGAGAGAGAGAGAGCGGGGATAGGACAGTGAGTGAGGGCGACAGAGGGAGAGAGAGAGAGCGGGGATAGGACAGTGAGTGAGGGGGACAGAGGGAGAGAGAGAGGGGATAGGACAGTGAGTGAGGGGGACAGAGGGAGAGAGAGCGGGGAGACGACAGTGAGTGAGGGGGACAGCGAGAGAGAGAGAGCGGGGATAGGACAGTGAGTGAGTGGGACAGTGGGACAGAGAGAGAGAGCGGGGATAGGACAGTGAGTGAGGGGGACAGAGGGAGAGAGAGAGGGGGGATAGGACAGTGAGTGAGGGGGACAGAGGGATAGAGAGAGAGCGGGGATAGGACAGTGAGTGAGGGGGACAGAGGGAGAGAGAGAGCGGGGATAGGACAGTGAGTGAGGGGGACAGAGGGAGAGAGATCGGGGATAGGACAGTGAGTGAGGGGGACAGTGGGGGAGAGAGAGAGCGGGGACAGGACAGTGAGTGAGGGGGACAGAGAGAGAGAGAGAGAGCGGGGATAGGACAGTGAGTGAGGGGGACAGTGGGAGAGAGAGCGGGGATAGGACAGTGAGTGAGGGGGACAGTGGGAGAGAGAGCGGGGATAGGACAGTGAGTGAGGGGGGCAGGGGGAGAGAGAGAGCGGGGATAGGACAGTGAGTGAGGGGGACAGTGGGACAGAGAGAGAGAGTGCGGGGATAGGACAGTGAGTGAGGGGGACAGAGGGAGAGAGAGAGCGGGGATAGGACAGTGAGTGAGGGGGACAGAGGGAGAGAGAGCGGGGATAGGACAGTGAGTGAGGGGGACAGAGGGAGAGAGAGCGGGGATACGATAATGAGTGAGGGGGACAGAGGGAGAGAGAGAGCGGGGATAGGACAGTGAGTGAGGGGGACAGTGGAGAGAGAGAGAGCGGGGATAGGACAGTGAGTGAGGTGGACAGTGGGAGAGAGAGCGGGGATAGGACAGTGAGTGAGGGGGACAGTGGGGGAGAGAGAGAGCGGGGATAGGACAGTGAGTGAGGGGGACAGAGGGAGAGAGAGAGAGCGGGGATAGGACAGTGAGTGAGGGGGACAGTGGGAGAGAGAGCGGGGATAGGACAGTGATGAAGGGGGACAGTGGGGGAGAGGGCGGTGATAGGACAGTGAGTGAGGGGGACAGTGGGAGAGAGAGCGGGGATAGGACAGTGAGTGAGGGGGACAGAGGGAGAGAGAGAGAGCGGGGATAGGACAGTGAGTGAGGGGGAGAGTGGGAGAGAGAGAGAGCGGGGACAGGACAGTGAGTGAGGGGGACAGTGGGAGAGAGAGCGGGGATAGGACAGTGAGTGAGGGGGACAGTGAGAGAGTGAGAGAGCGGGGATAGGACAGTGAGTGAGGAGACACTGGGGGAGAGAGAGAGAGCGGGGATAGGACAGTGAGTGAGGGGGACAGTGGGAGAGAGAGAGAGCGGGGATAGGACAGTGAGTGAGGGGGACAGTGGGACAGAGAGAGAGAGCGGGGATAGAACAGTGAGTGAGGGGGACAGAGGGAGAGAGAGGGCGGGGATAGGACAGTGAGTGAGGGGGACAGAGGGAGAGAAAGCGGGGATACGACAGTGAGTGGGGGGGACAGAGAGAGAGAGAGCGGGGATAGGAAAGTGAGTGAGGGGGACAGTGGGACAGAGAGAGAGAGCGAGGATAGGACAGTGAGTGAGGGGGACAGTGGGAGAGAGAGAGAGCGGGGACAGGACAGTGAGTGAGGGGGACAGTGGGAGAGAGAGAGAGAGCGGGGACAGGACAGTGAGTGAGGGGGACAGTGAGAGAGAGAGAGAGAGAGCGGGGATAGGACAGTGAGTGAGGGGACACTGGGGGAGAGAGAGAGAGCGGGGATAGGACAGTGAGTGAGGGGACAGTGGGGGAGAGAGAGAGCGGGGATAGGACAGTGAGTGAGGGGGACAGTGAGAGAGAGAGCGGGGATAGGACAGTGAGTGAGGGGACAGAGGGAGAGAGAGAGAGCGGGGATAGGACAGTGAGTGAGGGGACAGTGGGAGAGAGAGAAAGCGGGGATAGGACAGTGAGTGAGGGGGACAGTGGGACAGAGAGAGAGAGCGGGGATAGGACAGTGAGTGAGGGGGACAGAGGGAGAGAGAGAGCGGGGATAGGACAGTGAGTGAGGGGGACAGAGGGATAGAGAGAGAGCGGGGATAGGACAGTGAGTGAGGGGGACAGAGGGAGAGAGAGAGAGCGGGGATAGGACAGTGAGTGAGGGGGACAGTGGGAGAGAGAGCGGGGATAGGACAGTGAGTGAGGGGGACAGTTGGAGAGAGAGAGAGAGAGAGAGAGAGAGCGGGGAGAGGGCAGTGAGTGAGGGGGACAGTGGGGGGGAGAGAGAGAGTGGGGATAGAACAGTGAGTGAGGGGACAGTGGGAGAGAGAGAGAGCGGGGATAGGACAGTGAGTGAGTGGGACAGTGGGAGAGAGAGAGAGCGGGGATAGGACAGTGAGTGAGGGGGACAGTGGGACAGAGAGAGAGAGCGGGGTTAGGACAGTGAGTGAGGGGGACAGAGGGAGAGAGAGAGAGCGGGGATAGGACAGTGAGTGAGGGGGACAGTGGGAGAGAGAGCGGGGATAGGACAGTGAGTGAGGGGGACAGTGAGAGAGAGAGAGAGCCGGGATAGGACAGTGAGTGAGGGGACACTGGGGGAGAGAGAGAGAGCAGGGTTAGGACAGTGAGTGAGGGGGACAGTGGGAGAGAGAGAGAGCGGGGATAGGACAGTGAGCCAGGGGGACAGAGGGAGAGAGAGAGCCGGGATAGGACAGTGAGTGAGGGGGACAGAGGGAGAGAGAGAGAGGGGATTGGACAGTGAGTGAGGGGGACAGAGGGAGAGAGAGCGGGGATACGACAGTGAGTGAGGGGGACAGAGAGAGAGAGAGCGGGGATAGGACAGTGAGTGAGGGGGACAGTGGGACAGAGAGAGAGAGCGGGGATAGGACAGTGAGTGAGGGGGACAGAGGGAGAGAGAGAGCGGGGATAGGACAGTGAGTGAGGGGGACAGTGGGAGAGAGAGCGGGGATAGGACAGTGAGTGAGGGGGACAGTGGGAGAGAGAGCGGGGATAGGACAGTGAGTGAGGGGGACAGTGGGAGAGAGAGCGGGGATAGGACAGTGAGTGAGGGGGACAGTGGGAGAGAGAGCGGGGATAGGACAGTGAGTGAGGGGGACAGTGGGAGAGAGAGAGAGAGCAGGGATCGGACCGTGAGTGAGGGGACAGAGGGGGAGAGAGAGCGGGGAGAGGACAGTGAGTGAGGGGGACAGTGGGAGAGAGAGAGAGCGGGGATAGGACAGTGAGTGAGGGGACCACTGAGAGAGAGAGAGAGCGGGGACAGGACAGTCAGTGAGGGGACACTGGGGGACAGAGAGAGAGCGGGGATGGGACAGTGAGTGAGGGGGACAGTGGGAGAGAGAGAGAGCGGGGATAGGACAGTGAGTGAGGGGGATAGGCGGAGAGAGAAAGCGGGGATAGGACAGTGAGTGAGGGGGACAGAGGGAGAGAGAGAGAGCGGGGATAGGACAGTGAGTGAGGCGGACAGAGGGAGAGAGAGCGGGGATACGACAGTGAGTGAGGGGGAGAGAGGTAGAGAGAGAGCGGGGATAGGACAGTGAGTGAGGGGGACAGAGGGAGAGAGAGAGAGCGGGGATAGGACAGTGAGTGAGGGGACAGTGGGAGAGAGAGAGAGCGGGAATAGGACAGTGAGTGAGGGGGACAGTGGGAGAGAGAGCGGGGATAGGACAGTGAGTGAGGGGGGCAGTGAGAGAGAGAGAGAGCGGGGATAGGACAGTGAGTGAGGGGACACTGGGGGAGAGAGAGAGAGCGGGGATAGGACAGTGAGTGAGGGGGACATTGGGAGAGAGAGAGAGAGAGCGGGGATAGGGAGAGAGAGAGAGAGAGCGGGGATAGGACAGTGAGTGAGGGGGACAGGGGGAGAGAGACAGCGGGGATAGGACAGTGAGTGAGGGGGACAGAGAGAGAGAGAGCGGGGATAGGACAGTGAGTGAGGGGGACAGTGGGACTGAGAGAGAGAGCGGGGATAGAACAGTGAGTGAGGGGGACAGAGGGAGAGAGAGAGCGGGGATAGGACAGTGAGTGAGGGGGACAGAGGGAGAGAGAGAGGGGATAGGACAGTGAGTGAGGGGGACAGAGGGAGAGAGAGCGGGGATAGGACAGTGAGTGAGGGGGACAGTGGGACAGAGAGAGAGCGGGTTAGGACAGTGAGTGAGGGGGACAGAGGGATAGAGAGAGAGCGGGGATAGGACAGTGAGTGAGGGGGACAGAGGGAGAGAGAGCTGGGATACGACAGTGAGTGAGGGGGACAGAGAGAGAGAGCGGGGATAGGACAGTGAGTGAGGGGGACAGAGAGAGAGAGAGAGCGGGGATAGGACAGTGAGTGAGGGGGACAGAGGGAGAGAGAGAGAGCGGGGATAGGACAGTGAGTGAGGGGGACAGAGGGAGAGACAGAGAGAGCGGGGATAGGACAGTGAGTGAGGGGGACAGAGGGGGAGAGAGGGAGGGGTAGGACAGTGAGTGAGGGGGACAGAGGGAGAGAGAGCGGGGATACGACAGTGAGTGAGGGGGACAGAGAGAGAGAGAGCGGGGACAGGACAGTGAGTGAGGGGACAGTGGGACAGAGAGAGAGAGCGGGGATAGGACAGTGAGTGAGGGGGACAGAGGGAGAGAGAGAGCGGGGATAGGACAGTGAGTGAGGGGGACAGTGGGACAGAGAGAGACAGCGGGGATAGGACAGTGAGTGAGGGGGACAGAGGGAGAGAGAGAGAGCGGGGATAGGACAGTGAGTGAGGGGGACAGAGAGAGAGAGAGCGGGGATAGGACAGTGAGTGAGGGGGACAGTGGGACAGAGAGAGAGAGCGGGGATAGGACAGTGAGTGAGGGGGACAGAGGGAGAGAGAGAGAGAGCGGGGATAGGACAGTGAGTGAGGGGGACAGTGGGACAGAGAGAGAGAGCGGGGATAGAACAGTGAGTGAGGGGGACAGAGGGAGAGAGAGAGCGGGGATAGGACAGTGAGTGAGGGAGACAGAGGGAGAGAGAGCGGGGATACGACAGTGAGTGAGGGGGACAGAGAGAGAGAGAGCGGGGATAGGACAGTGAGTGAGGGGGACAGTGGGACAGAGAGAGAGAGCGGGGATAGGACAGTGAGTGAGGGGGACAGAGGGAGAGAGAGAGCGGGGATAGGACAGTGAGTGAGGGGGACAGAGGGAGAGAGAGAGAGCGGGGATAGGACAGTGAGTGAGGGGGACAGAGGGATAGAGAGAGAGCGGGGATAGGACAGTGAGTGAGGGGGACAGAAGGAGAGAGAGCGGGGATACGACAGTGAGTGAGGGGGACAGAGGGAGAGAGAGAGAGCGGGGACAGGACAGTCAGTGAGGGGACACTGGGGGAGAGAGAAAGCGGGGACAGGACAGTGAGTGAGGGGACACTGGGGGGGAGAGAGAGAGAGCGGGGATAGGGCAGTGAGTGAGGGGGACAGTGGGGGGGAGAGAGAGAGTGGGGATAGGACAGTGAGTGAGGGGGACAGTGGGAGAGAGAGAGAGCGGGGATAGGACAGTGAGTGAGGGGGACAGTGAGAGAGAGAGCGGGGATAGGACAGTGAGTGAGGGGACAGTGGAGGAGAGAGAGAGCGGGGATAGGATAGTGAGTGAGGGGGACAGAGGGAGAGAGAGACAGTGGGGATAGGACAGTGAGTGAGGGGAACAGTGGGAGAGAGAGCGGGGATAGGACAGTGATTGAGGGGGACAGTGGGAGAGAGAGCGGGGATAGGACAAAAAGTGAGTGAGAGGGACAGTGGGAGAGAGAGAGAGAGAGCGGGGATAGGACAGTGAGTGAGGGGACAGAGGGAGAGAGAGAGCGGGGATAGGACAGTGAGTGAGGGGGACAGAGGGAGAGAGAGAGAGCGGGAAGAGGACAGTGAGTGAGGGGGACAGAGGGAGAGAGAGAGAGCGGCGATAGGACAGTGAGTGAGGGGGACAGAGGGAGAGAGAGAGAGAGCGGGGATAGGACAGTGAGTGAGTGGGACAGTGGGAGAGAGAGAGAGCGGGGATAGGACAGTGAGTGAGGGGGACAGTTGGAGAGAGAGAGAGCGGGGATAGGACAGTGAGTGAGGGGGACAGAGGGAGAGAGAGAGAGCGGGGATAGGACAGTGAGTGAGGGGGACAGAGGGAGAGAGAGAGAGAGCGGGGATAGGACAGTGAGTGAGGGGGACAGAGGGGGAGAGAGGGAGGGGTAGGACAGTGAGTGAGGGGGACAGAGGGAGAGAGAGCGGGGATACGACAGTGAGTGAGGGGGACAGAGAGAGAGAGAGCGGGGATAGGACAGTGAGTGAGGGGACAGTGGGACAGAGAGAGAGAGCGGGGATAGGACAGTGAGTGAGGGGGACAGAGGGAGAGAGAGAGCGGGGATAGGACAGTGAGTGAGGGGGACAGAGGGAGAGAGAAAGAGCTGGGACAGGGCAGTGAGTGAGGGGGACAGAGGGAGAGAGAGCGGGGATACGACAGTGAGTGAGGGGGACCGAGAGAGAGAGAGCGGGGATAGGACAGTGAGTGTGGGGGACAGTGGGACAGAGAGAGAGAGCGGGGATAGGACAGTGAGTGAGGGGGACAGAGGGAGAGAGAGAGCGGGGATAGGACAGTGAGTGAGGGGGACAGTGGGAGAGAGAGCGGGGATAGGACAGTGAGTGAGGGGGACAGTGGGAGAGAGAGCGGGGGTAGGACAGTGAGTGAGGGGGACAGTGGGAGAGAGAGCGGGGATAGGACAGTGAGTGAGGGGGAGAGTGGGAGAGAGAGCGGGGATAGGACAGTGAGTGAGAGGGACAGTGGGAGAGAGAGAGAGCGGGGATAGGACAGTGAGTGAGGGGGACAGTGGGATAGAGAGAGAGCGGGGATAGGACAGTGAGTGAGGGGGACAGAGAGAGAGAGTGGGGATAGGACAGTGAGTGAGGGGGACAGTGGGAGAGAGAGAGAGAGCAGGGATAGGACAGTGAGTGAGGGGACAGAGGGGGAGAGAGAGCGGGGAAAGGACAGTGAGTGAGGGGGACAGAGGGAGAGAGAGAGAGCGGGGATAGGACAGTGAGTGAGGGGGACAGTGGGATAGAGAGAGCGGGCATAGGACAGTGAGTGAGGGGGACAGAGGGAGAGAGAGAGAGCGGGGAGAGGACAGTGAGTGAGGGGGACAGTGGGAGAGAGAGAGAGCGGGGACAGGACAGTGAGTGAGGGGGACAGTGAGAGAGAGAGAGAGCGGGGACAGGACAGTCAGTGAGGGGACACTGGGGGACAGAGAGAGAGCGGGGATCGGACAGTGAGTGAGTGGGACAGTGGGAGAGAGAGAGAGTGGGGATAGGACAGTGAGTGAGGGGGATAGGCGGAGAGAGAGAGCGGGGATAGGACAGTGAGTGAGGCGGACAGAGGGAGAGAGAGCGGGGATACGACAGTGAGTGAGGGGGACAGAGGTAGAGAGAGAGCGGGGATAGGACAGTGAGTGAGGGGGACAGAGGGAGAGAGAGAGAGCGGGGATAGGACAGTGAGTGAGGCGGACAGAGGGAGAGAGAGAGCGGGGATAGGACAGTGAGTGAGGGGACAGTGGGAGAGAGAGAGAGCGGGGATAGGACAGTGAGTGAGGGGGACAGTGGGAGAGAGAGCGGGGATAGGACAGTGAGTGAGGGGGACAGTGAGAGAGAGAGAGCGGGGATAGGACAGTGAGTGAGGGGACACTGGGGGAGAGAGAGAGAGCGGGGATAGGACAGTGAGTGAGGGGGACAGTGGGAGAGAGAGAGAGAGCGGGGATAGGGAGAGAGAGAGAGAGAGCGGGGATAGGACAGTGAGTGAGGGGGACAGGGGGAGAGAGAGAGAGCGGGGATAGGACAGTGAGTGAGGGGGACAGAGGGAGAGAGAGAGCGGGGATAGGACAGTGAGTGAGGGGGACAGTGGGAGAGAGAGAGAGCGGGGACAGGACAGTGAGTGAGGGGGACAGAGGGAGAGAGAGCGGGGATACGACAGTGAGTGAGGGGGACAGTGAGAGAGAGAGAGCGGGGATAGGACAGTGAGTGAGGGGACACTGGGGGAGAGAGAGAGAGCGGGGATAGGACAGTGAGTGAGGGGGACAGTGGGAGAGAGAGAGAGAGCGGGGATAGGGAGAGAGAGAGAGAGCGGGGATAGGACAGTGAGTGAGGGGGACAGGGGGAGAGAGAGAGCGGGGATAGGACAGTGAGTGAGGGGGACAGAGGGAGAGAGAGAGCGGGGATAGGACAGTGAGTGAGGGGGACAGTGGGAGAGAGAGAGAGCGGGGACAGGACAGTGAGTGAGGGGGACAGAGGGAGAGAGAGCGGGGATACGACAGTGAGTCAGGGGGACAGAGGGAGAGAGAGAGAGCGGGGATAGGACAGTGAGTGAGGGGGACAGTGGGACAGAGAGAGAGAGCGGGGATAGGACAGTGAGTGAGGGGGACAGAGGGAGAGAGAGAGAGCGGGGATAGGACAGTGAGTGAGGGGGACAGAGGGAGTGAGAGAGAGAGCGGGGATAGAACAGTGAGTGAGGGGGACAGAGGGAGAGAGAGAGCGGGGATAGGACAGTGAGTGAGGGGGAGAGAGGGAGAGAGAAAGAGCGGGGACAGGGCAGTGAGTGAGGGGGACAGAGGGAGAGAGAGAGAGAGAGGGGATAGGACACTGAGTGAGGGGAGGTGGGAGAGAGAGAGAGAGAGCGGGGATAGGACAGTGAGTGAGGGGGACAGTGGGGGAGAGAGAGAGAGCGGGGACAGGACAGTGAGTGAGGGGGAGAGTGGGAGAGAGAGAGAGCGGGGATAGGACAGTGAGTGAGGGGACAGTGGGAGAGAGAGAGAGCGGGGATAGGACAGTGAGTGAGGGGGACAGTGGGAGAGAGAGAGAGCGGGGATAGGACAGTGAGTGAGGGGGACAGTGGGGGAGAGAGAGAGCGGGGATAGGACAGTGAGTGAGGGGGACAGAGGGAGAGAGAGAGAGCGGGGATAGGACAGTCAGTGAGGGGGACAGTGGGAGAGAGAGAGAGCGGGGATAGGGCAGTGAGTGAGGGGACAGTGGGAGAGAGAGAGCGGGGATACGACAGTGAGTGAGGGGACAGAGAGAGAGAGAGAGAGAGAGAGAGAGAGAGAGAGAGAGAGAGAGACAGAGAGAGAGAGCAGGGATAGGACAGTGAGTGAGGGGGACAGTGAGAGAGAGAGCGGGGATAGGACAGTGAGTGAGGGGGACAGAGGGAGAGAGAGAGAGCGGGGACAGGGCAGTGAGTGAGGGGGACAGAGGGAGAGAGAGAGAGAGCGGGGATAGGACACTGAGTGAGGGGAGGTGGGAGAGAGAGAGCGGGGATAGGACAGTGAGTGAGGGGGACAGTGGGGGAGAGAGAGAGAGCGGGGATAGGACAGTGAGTGAGGGGGAGAGTGGGAGAGAGAGAGAGCGGGGATAGGACAGTGAGTGAGGGGACAGTGGGGGAGAGAGAGCGGGGATAGGACAGTGAGTGAGGGGGACAGTGAGAGAGAGAGCGGGGATAGGACAGTGAGTGAGGCGACAGAGGGAGAGCGAGAGAGCGGGGATAGGACAGTGAGTGAGGGGACAGTGGGAGAGAGAGAAAGCGGGGATAGGACAGTGAGTGAGGGGGACAGTGGGACAGAGAGAGAGAGCGGGGATAGGACAGTGAGTGAGGGGAACAGAGGGAGAGAGAGAGCGGGGATAGGACAGTGAGTGAGGGGGACAGAGGGATAGAGAGAGAGCGGGGATAGGACAGTGAGTGAGGGGGACAGAGGGAGAGAGAGCGGGGATACGACAGTGAGTGAGGGGGAGAGAGAGAGTGAGTGCGGGGATAGGACAGTGTGTGAGGGGGACAGTGGGGGAGAGAGAGAGCGGGGACAGGACAGTGAGTGAGGGGGACAGTGGGAGAGAGAGAGAGCGGGGATAGGACAGTGAGTGAGGGCTACAGTGGGTGAGAGAGCGGGGGGATAGGACACTGAGTGAGGGGGACAGTGGGAGAGAGAGCGGGGATAGGACAGTGAGTGAGGGGGACAGTGCGAGAGAGAGCTGGGATCGGACAGTGAGTGAGGGGGACAGTGGGAGAGAGAGCGGGGATAGGACAGTGAGTGAGGGGGACAGTGGGAGAGAGAGAGAGCGGGGATAGGACAGTGAGTGAGGGGGACAGTGGGATAGAGAGAGAGCGGGGATAGGACAGTGAGTGAGGGGGACAGAGAGAGAGAGAGCGGGGATAGGACAGTGAGTGAGAGGACAGAGGGAGAGAGAGAGAGCGGGGATAGGACAGTGAGTGAGGGGGACAGTGGGAGAGAGAGAGCGGGGATAGGACAGTGAGTGAGGGGGACAGAGGGAGAGAGAGCGGGGATAGGACAGTGAGTGTGGGGGACAGTGGGACAGAGAGAGAGAGCGGGGATAGGACAGTGAGTGAGGGGGACAGAGGGAGAGAGAGAGCGGGGATAGGACAGTGAGTGAGGGGGACAGTGGGAGAGAGAGCGGGGATAGGACAGTGAGTGAGGGGGACAGTGGGAGAGAGAGCGGGGGTAGGACAGTGAGTGAGGGGGACAGTGGGAGAGAGAGCGGGGATAGGACAGTGAGTGAGGGGGAGAGTGGGAGAGAGAGCGGGGATAGGACAGTGAGTGAGAGGGACAGTGGGAGAGAGAGAGAGCGGGGATAGGACAGTGAGTGAGGGGGACAGTGGGATAGAGAGAGAGCGGGGATAGGACAGTGAGTGAGGGGGACAGAGAGAGAGAGCGGGGATAGGACAGTGAGTGAGGGGGACAGTGGGAGAGAGAGAGAGAGCAGGGATAGGACAGTGAGTGAGGGGACAGAGGGGGAGAGAGAGCGGGGAAAGGACAGTGAGTGAGGGGGACAGAGGGAGAGAGAGAGAGCGGGGATAGGACAGTGAGTGAGGGGGACAGTGGGATAGAGAGAGCGGGCATAGGACAGTGAGTGAGGGGGACAGAGGGAGAGAGAGAGAGCGGGGAGAGGACAGTGAGTGAGGGGGACAGTGGGAGAGAGAGAGAGCGGGGACAGGACAGTGAGTGAGGGGGACAGTGAGAGAGAGAGAGAGCGGGGACAGTACAGTCAGTGAGGGGACACTGGGGGACAGAGAGAGAGCGGGGATCGGACAGTGAGTGAGTGGGACAGTGGGAGAGAGAGAGAGTGGGGATAGGACAGTGAGTGAGGGGGATAGGCGGAGAGAGAGAGCGGGGATAGGACAGTGAGTGAGGCGGACAGAGGGAGAGAGAGCGGGGATACGACAGTGAGTGAGGGGGACAGAGGTAGAGAGAGAGCGGGGATAGGACAGTGAGTGAGGGGGACAGAGGGAGAGAGAGAGAGCGGGGATAGGACAGTGAGTGAGGCGGACAGAGGGAGAGAGAGAGCGGGGATAGGACAGTGAGTGAGGGGACAGTGGGAGAGAGAGAGAGCGGGGATAGGACAGTGAGTGAGGGGGACAGTGGGAGAGAGAGCGGGGATAGGACAGTGAGTGAGGGGGACAGTGAGAGAGAGAGAGCGGGGATAGGACAGTGAGTGAGGGGACACTGGGGGAGAGAGAGAGAGCGGGGATAGGACAGTGAGTGAGGGGGACAGTGGGAGAGAGAGAGAGAGCGGGGATAGGGAGAGAGAGAGAGAGCGGGGATAGGACAGTGAGTGAGGGGGACAGGGGGAGAGAGAGAGAGCGGGGATAGGACAGTGAGTGAGGGGGACAGAGGGAGAGAGAGAGCGGGGATAGGACAGTGAGTGAGGGGGACAGTGGGAGAGAGAGAGAGCGGGGACAGGACAGTGAGTGAGGGGGACAGAGGGAGAGAGAGCGGGGATACGACAGTGAGTGAGGGGGACAGTGAGAGAGAGAGAGCGGGGATAGGACAGTGAGTGAGGGGACACTGGGGGAGAGAGAGAGAGCGGGGATAGGACAGTGAGTGAGGGGGACAGTGGGAGAGAGAGAGAGAGCGGGGATAGGGAGAGAGAGAGAGAGCGGGGATAGGACAGTGAGTGAGGGGGACAGGGGGAGAGAGAGAGCGGGGATAGGACAGTGAGTGAGGGGGACAGAGGGAGAGAGAGAGCGGGGATAGGACAGTGAGTGAGGGGGACAGTGGGAGAGAGAGAGAGCGGGGACAGGACAGTGAGTGAGGGGGACAGAGGGAGAGAGAGCGGGGATACGACAGTGAGTCAGGGGGACAGAGGGAGAGAGAGAGAGCGGGGATAGGACAGTGAGTGAGGGGGACAGTGGGACAGAGAGAGAGAGCGGGGATAGGACAGTGAGTGAGGGGGACAGAGGGAGAGAGAGAGAGCGGGGATAGGACAGTGAGTGAGGGGGACAGAGGGAGTGAGAGAGAGAGCGGGGATAGAACAGTGAGTGAGGGGGACAGAGGGAGAGAGAGAGCGGGGATAGGACAGTGAGTGAGGGGGAGAGAGGGAGAGAGAAAGAGCGGGGACAGGGCAGTGAGTGAGGGGGACAGAGGGAGAGAGAGAGAGAGAGGGGATAGGACACTGAGTGAGGGGAGGTGGGAGAGAGAGAGAGAGAGCGGGGATAGGACAGTGAGTGAGGGGGACAGTGGGGGAGAGAGAGAGAGCGGGGACAGGACAGTGAGTGAGGGGGAGAGTGGGAGAGAGAGAGAGCGGGGATAGGACAGTGAGTGAGGGGACAGTGGGAGAGAGAGAGAGCGGGGATAGGACAGTGAGTGAGGGGGACAGTGGGAGAGAGAGAGAGCGGGGATAGGACAGTGAGTGAGGGGGACAGTGGGGGAGAGAGAGAGCGGGGATAGGACAGTGAGTGAGGGGGACAGAGGGAGAGAGAGAGAGCGGGGATAGGACAGTCAGTGAGGGGGACAGTGGGAGAGAGAGAGAGCGGGGATAGGGCAGTGAGTGAGGGGACAGTGGGAGAGAGAGAGCGGGGATACGACAGTGAGTGAGGGGACAGAGAGAGAGAGAGAGAGAGAGAGAGAGAGAGAGAGAGAGAGAGAGACAGAGAGAGAGAGCAGGGATAGGACAGTGAGTGAGGGGGACAGTGAGAGAGAGAGCGGGGATAGGACAGTGAGTGAGGGGGACAGAGGGAGAGAGAGAGAGCGGGGACAGGGCAGTGAGTGAGGGGGACAGAGGGAGAGAGAGAGAGAGCGGGGATAGGACACTGAGTGAGGGGAGGTGGGAGAGAGAGAGCGGGGATAGGACAGTGAGTGAGGGGGACAGTGGGGGAGAGAGAGAGAGCGGGGATAGGACAGTGAGTGAGGGGGAGAGTGGGAGAGAGAGAGAGCGGGGATAGGACAGTGAGTGAGGGGACAGTGGGGGAGAGAGAGCGGGGATAGGACAGTGAGTGAGGGGGACAGTGAGAGAGAGAGCGGGGATAGGACAGTGAGTGAGGCGACAGAGGGAGAGAGAGAGAGCGGGGATAGGACAGTGAGTGAGGGGACAGTGGGAGAGAGAGAAAGCGGGGATAGGACAGTGAGTGAGGGGGACAGTGGGACAGAGAGAGAGAGCGGGGATAGGACAGTGAGTGAGGGGAACAGAGGGAGAGAGAGAGCGGGGATAGGACAGTGAGTGAGGGGGACAGAGGGATAGAGAGAGAGCGGGGATAGGACAGTGAGTGAGGGGGACAGAGGGAGAGAGAGCGGGGATACGACAGTGAGTGAGGGGGAGAGAGAGAGTGAGTGCGGGGATAGGACAGTGTGTGAGGGGGACAGTGGGGGAGAGAGAGAGCGGGGACAGGACAGTGAGTGAGGGGGACAGTGGGAGAGAGAGAGAGCGGGGATAGGACAGTGAGTGAGGGCTACAGTGGGTGAGAGAGCGGGGATAGGACACTGAGTGAGGGGGACAGTGGGAGAGAGAGCGGGGATAGGACAGTGAGTGAGGGGGACAGTGGGAGAGAGAGCTGGGATCGGACAGTGAGTGAGGGGGACAGTGGGAGAGAGAGCGGGGATAGGACAGTGAGTGAGGGGGACAGTGGGAGAGAGAGAGAGCGGGGATAGGACAGTGAGTGAGGGGGACAGTGGGATAGAGAGAGAGCGGGGATAGGACAGTGAGTGAGGGGGACAGAGAGAGAGAGAGCGGGGATAGGACAGTGAGTGAGAGGACAGAGGGAGAGAGAGAGAGCGGGGATAGGACAGTGAGTGAGGGGGACAGTGGGAGAGAGAGAGCGGGGATAGGACAGTGAGTGAGGGGGACAGAGGGAGAGAGAGCGGGGATAGGACAGTGAGTGAGGCGGACAGAGGGAGAGAGAGCGGGGAGAGGACAGTGAGTGAGGGGGACAGTGGGACAGAGAGAGACAGCGGGGATAGGACAGTGAGTGAGGGGGACAGAGGGAGAGAGAGAGAGCGGGGATAGGACAGTGAGTGAGGGGGACAGAGAGAGAGAGAGCGGGGATAGGACAGTGAGTGAGGGGGACAGTGGGACAGAGAGAGAGAGCGGGGATAGGACAGTGAGTGAGGGGGACAGAGGGAGAGAGAGAGAGAGCGGGGATAGGACAGTGAGTGAGGGGGACAGTGGGACAGAGAGAGAGAGCGGGGATAGAACAGTGAGTGAGGGGGACAGAGGGAGAGAGAGAGCGGGGATAGGACAGTGAGTGAGGGAGACAGAGGGAGAGAGAGCGGGGATACGACAGTGAGTGAGGGGGACAGAGAGAGAGAGAGCGGGGATAGGACAGTGAGTGAGGGGGACAGTGGGACAGAGAGAGAGAGCGGGGATAGGACAGTGAGTGAGGGGGACAGAGGGAGAGAGAGAGCGGGGATAGGACAGTGAGTGAGGGGGACAGAGGGAGAGAGAGAGAGCGGGGATAGGACAGTGAGTGAGGGGGACAGAGGGATAGAGAGAGAGCGGGGATAGGACAGTGAGTGAGGGGGACAGAAGGAGAGAGAGCGGGGATACGACAGTGAGTGAGGGGGACAGAGGGAGAGAGAGAGAGCGGGGACAGGACAGTCAGTGAGGGGACACTGGGGGAGAGAGAAAGCGGGGACAGGACAGTGAGTGAGGGGACACTGGGGGGGAGAGAGAGAGAGCGGGGATAGGGCAGTGAGTGAGGGGGACAGAGGGAGAGAGAGACAGTGGGGATAGGACAGTGAGTGAGGGGAACAGTGGGAGAGAGAGCGGGGATAGGACAGTGATTGAGGGGGACAGTGGGAGAGAGAGCGGGGATAGGACAGTGAGTGAGAGGGACAGTGGGAGAGAGAGAGAGAGAGCGGGGATAGGACAGTGAGTGAGGGGACAGAGGGAGAGAGAGAGAGCGGGGATAGGACGGTGAGTGAGGGGGACAGTGGGAGAGAGAGAGAGCGGGGATAGGACAGTGAGTGAGGGGGACAGTGAGAGAGAGAGAGCGGGGATAGGACAGTGAGTGAGGGGGACAGAGGGAGAGAGAGCGGGGATCGGACAGTGAGTGAGGGGGACAGAGGGAGAGAGAGAGAGTGGGGATAGGACAGTGAGTGAGGGGGACAGAGGGAGAGAGAGAGAGCGGGGATAGGACAATGAGTGAGGGAAACAGTGGGAGAGAGAGCGGGGATAGGACAGTGAGTGAGGGGGACAGTGGGAGAGAGAGCGGGGATAGGACAGTGAGTGAGGGGGACAGTGGGAGAGAGAGAGAGCGGGGATAGGACAGTGAGTGACGGGGACAGTGGGATAGAGAGAGAGCGGGGATAGGACAGTGAGTGAGGGGGACAGAGAGAGAGAGAGCGGGGATAGGACAGTGAGTGAGGGGGACAGTGGGAGAGAGAGAGAGAGCAGGGATAAGACAGTGAGTGAGGGGGACAGAGGGAGAGAGAGAGAGCGGGGATAGGACAGTGAGTGAGGGGGACAGTGGGAGAGAGAGAGCGGGGATAGGACAGTGAGTGAGGGGGACAGAGGGAGAGAGAGAGAGCGGGGATAGGACCGTGAGTGAGGGGGACAATGGGAGAGAGAGAGTGCGGGGATAGGACAGTGAGTGAGGGGACAGTGGGAGAGAGAGAGAGCGGGGATAGGACAGTGAGTGAGGGGGACAGTGGGAGAGAGAGAGAGCGGGGATAGGACAGTGAGTGAGGGGGACAGTGGGAGAGAGAGAGCGGGGATAGGACAGTGAGTGAGGGGGACAGAGGGAGAGAGAGAGAGCGGGGATAGGACAGTGAGTGAGGGGGACAATGGGAGAGAGAGAGAGCGGGGATAGGACCGTGAGTGAGGGGGACAATGGGAGAGAGAGAGAGCGGGGATAGGACAGTGAGTGAGGGGACAGTGGGAGAGAGAGAGAGCGGGGATAGGACAGTGAGTGAGGGGGACAGTGGGAGAGAGAGCGGGGATAGGACAGTGAGTGACGGGGACAGTGAGAGTGAGAGAGAGCGGGGATAGGACAGTCAGTGAGGGGTCAGTGGGAGAGAGAGAGATAGCGGGGATCGGACAGTGAGTGAGGGGGACAGTGGGAGAGAGAGAGAGCGGGGATAGGACAGTGAGTGAGGGGGATAGGGGGAGAGAGAGAGAGAGCGGGGATAGGACAGTGAGTGAGGGGGACAGGGGGAGAGAGAGAGCGGGGATAGGACAGTGAGTGAGGGGGACAGAGGGAGAGAGAGAGAGAACGGGGACAGGACAGTGAGTGAGGGGGACAGAGGGAGAGAGAGCGGGGATACGACAGTGAGTGAGGGGGACAGAGAGAGTGAGAGCGGGGATACGACAGTGAGTGAGGGGGACAGTGGGACAGAGAGAGAGAGCGGGGATAGGACAGTGAGTGAGGGGGACAGTGGGAGAGAGAGAGAGCGGGGATAGGACAGTGAGTGAGGGGACAGTGGGAGAGAGAGAGCGGGGATAGGACAGTGAGTGAGGGGGACAGTGGGAGAGAGAGAGAGCGGGGACAGGACAGTGAGTGAGGGGGATCGCGGGAGAGAGAGAGAGCGGGGATAGGACAGTGAGTGAGGGGGATAGGGGGAGAGAGAGAGCGGGGATAGGACAGTGAGTGAGGGGGACAGAGGGAGAGAGCGAGAGCGGGGATAGGAGAGTGAGTGAGGGGGACAGAGGGTGAGAGAGTGGGGACAGGACAGTGAGTGAGGGGGACAGAGGGTGAGAGAGTGGGGATACGACAGTGAGTGAGGGGGACAGAGGGAGAGAGAGCGGGGATACGACAGTGAGTGAGGGGGACAGAGAGAGAGAGCGGGGGTAGGACAGTGAGTGAGGGGACAGTGGGAGAGAGAGAAAGCGGGGATAGGACAGTGAGTGAGGGGGACAGTGGGACAGAGAGAGAGAGCGGGGATAGGACAGTGAGTGAGGGGAACAGAGGGAGAGAGAGAGCGGGGATAGGACAGTGAGTGAGGGGGACAGAGGGATAGAGAGAGAGCGGGGATAGGACAGTGAGTGAGGGGGACAGAGGGAGAGAGAGCGGGGATACGACAGTGAGTGAGGGGGACAGAGAGAGTGAGTGCGGGGATAGGACAGTGTGTGAGGGGGACAGTGGGGGAGAGAGAGAGCGGGGACAGGACAGTGAGTGAGGGGGACAGTGGGAGAGAGAGAGAGCGGGGATAGGACAGTGAGTGAGGGCTACAGTGGGTGAGAGAGCGGGGATAGGACACTGAGTGAGGGGGACAGTGGGAGAGAGAGCGGGGATAGGACAGTGAGTGAGGGGGACAGTGGGAGAGAGAGCTGGGATCGGACAGTGAGTGAGGGGGACAGTGGGAGAGAGAGCGGGGATAGGACAGTGAGTGAGGGGGACAGTGGGAGAGAGAGAGAGCGGGGATAGGACAGTGAGTGAGGGGGACAGTGGGATAGAGAGAGAGCGGGGATAGGACAGTGAGTGAGGGGGACAGAGAGAGAGAGAGCGGGGATAGGACAGTGAGTGAGAGGACAGAGGGAGAGAGAGAGAGCGGGGATAGGACAGTGAGTGAGGGGGACAGTGGGAGAGAGAGAGCGGGGATAGGACAGTGAGTGAGGGGGACAGAGGGAGAGAGAGCGGGGATAGGACAGTGAGTGAGGCGGACAGAGGGAGAGAGAGCGGGGAGAGGACAGTGAGTGAGGGGGACAGTGGGACAGAGAGAGACAGCGGGGATAGGACAGTGAGTGAGGGGGACAGAGGGAGAGAGAGAGAGCGGGGATAGGACAGTGAGTGAGGGGGACAGAGAGAGAGAGAGCGGGGATAGGACAGTGAGTGAGGGGGACAGTGGGACAGAGAGAGAGAGCGGGGATAGGACAGTGAGTGAGGGGGACAGAGGGAGAGAGAGAGAGAGCGGGGATAGGACAGTGAGTGAGGGGGACAGTGGGACAGAGAGAGAGAGCGGGGATAGAACAGTGAGTGAGGGGGACAGAGGGAGAGAGAGAGCGGGGATAGGACAGTGAGTGAGGGAGACAGAGGGAGAGAGAGCGGGGATACGACAGTGAGTGAGGGGGACAGAGAGAGAGAGAGCGGGGATAGGACAGTGAGTGAGGGGGACAGTGGGACAGAGAGAGAGAGCGGGGATAGGACAGTGAGTGAGGGGGACAGAGGGAGAGAGAGAGCGGGGATAGGACAGTGAGTGAGGGGGACAGAGGGAGAGAGAGAGAGCGGGGATAGGACAGTGAGTGAGGGGGACAGAGGGATAGAGAGAGAGCGGGGATAGGACAGTGAGTGAGGGGGACAGAAGGAGAGAGAGCGGGGATACGACAGTGAGTGAGGGGGACAGAGGGAGAGAGAGAGAGCGGGGACAGGACAGTCAGTGAGGGGACACTGGGGGAGAGAGAAAGCGGGGACAGGACAGTGAGTGAGGGGACACTGGGGGGGAGAGAGAGAGAGCGGGGATAGGGCAGTGAGTGAGGGGGACAGAGGGAGAGAGAGACAGTGGGGATAGGACAGTGAGTGAGGGGAACAGTGGGAGAGAGAGCGGGGATAGGACAGTGATTGAGGGGGACAGTGGGAGAGAGAGCGGGGATAGGACAGTGAGTGAGAGGGACAGTGGGAGAGAGAGAGAGAGAGCGGGGATAGGACAGTGAGTGAGGGGACAGAGGCAGAGAGAGAGCGGGGATAGGACAGTGAGTGAGGGGGACAGAGGGAGAGAGAGAGAGCGGGAAGAGGACAGTGAGTGAGGGGGACAGAGGGAGAGAGAGAGAGCGGCGATAGGACAGTGAGTGAGGGGGACAGAGGGAGAGAGAGAGAGAGCGGGGATAGGACAGTGAGTGAGGGGGACAGTGGGAGAGAGAGAGAGCGGGGATAGGACAGTGAGTGAGGGGGACAGTTGGAGAGAGAGAGAGCGGGGATAGGACAGTGAGTGAGGGGGACAGTGGGAGAGAGAGAGAGAGCGGGGATAGGACAGTGAGTGAGGGGACAGAGGGAGAGAGAGAGAGCGGGGATAGGACGGTGAGTGAGGGGGACAGTGGGAGAGAGAGAGAGCGGGGATAGGACAGTGAGTGAGGGGGACAGTGAGAGAGAGAGAGCGGGGATAGGACAGTGAGTGAGGGGGACAGAGGGAGAGAGAGCGGGGATCGGACAGTGAGTGAGGGGGACAGAGGGAGAGAGAGAGAGTGGGGATAGGACAGTGAGTGAGGGGGACAGAGGGAGAGAGAGAGAGCGGGGATAGGACAATGAGTGAGGGAAACAGTGGGAGAGAGAGCGGGGATAGGACAGTGAGTGAGGGGGACAGTGGGAGAGAGAGCGGGGATAGGACAGTGAGTGAGGGGGACAGTGGGAGAGAGAGAGAGCGGGGATAGGACAGTGAGTGACGGGGACAGTGGGATAGAGAGAGAGCGGGGATAGGACAGTGAGTGAGGGGGACAGAGAGAGAGAGAGCGGGGATAGGACAGTGAGTGAGGGGGACAGTGGGAGAGAGAGAGAGAGCAGGGATAGGACAGTGAGTGAGGGGGACAGAGGGAGAGAGAGAGAGCGGGGATAGGACAGTGAGTGAGGGGGACAGTGGGAGAGAGAGAGCGGGGATAGGACAGTGAGTGAGGGGGACAGAGGGAGAGAGAGAGAGCGGGGATAGGACCGTGAGTGAGGGGGACAATGGGAGAGAGAGAGTGCGGGGATAGGACAGTGAGTGAGGGGACAGTGGGAGAGAGAGAGAGCGGGGATAGGACAGTGAGTGAGGGGGACAGTGGGAGAGAGAGAGAGCGGGGATAGGACAGTGAGTGAGGGGGACAGTGGGAGAGAGAGAGCGGGGATAGGACAGTGAGTGAGGGGGACAGAGGGAGAGAGAGAGAGCGGGGATAGGACCGTGAGTGAGGGGGACAATGGGAGAGAGAGAGAGCGGGGATAGGACAGTGAGTGAGGGGACAGTGGGAGAGAGAGAGAGCGGGGATAGGACAGTGAGTGAGGGGGACAGTGGGAGAGAGAGCGGGGATAGGACAGTGAGTGACGGGGACAGTGAGAGTGAGAGAGAGCGGGGATAGGACAGTCAGTGAGGGGTCAGTGGGAGAGAGAGAGAGAGCGGGGATCGGACAGTGAGTGAGGGGGACAGTGGGAGAGAGAGAGAGCGGGGATAGGACAGTGAGTGAGGGGGATAGGGGGAGAGAGAGAGAGAGCGGGGATAGGACAGTGAGTGAGGGGGACAGGGGGAGAGAGAGAGCGGGGATAGGACAGTGAGTGAGGGGGACAGAGGGAGAGAGAGAGAGAACGGGGACAGGACAGTGAGTGAGGGGGACAGAGGGAGAGAGAGCGGGGATACGACAGTGAGTGAGGGGGACAGAGAGAGTGAGAGCGGGGATACGACAGTGAGTGAGGGGGACAGTGGGACAGAGAGAGAGAGCGGGGATAGGACAGTGAGTGAGGGGGACAGTGGGAGAGAGAGCGGGGATACGACAGTGAGTGAGGGGGACAGTGGGACAGAGAGAGAGAGCGGGGATAGGACAGTGAGTGAGGGGGACAGAGGGAGAGAGAGCGGGGATACGACAGTGAGTGAGGGGGACAGAGAGAGAGAGCGGGGGAAGGACAGTGAGTGAGGGGGACAGAGGGAGAGAGAGAGAGTGGGGATAGGACAGAGAGTGAGGGGACAGAGGGAGAGAGAGAGAGTGGGGATAGGACAGTGAGTGAGGGGGACAGTGGGAGAGAGAGAGAGCGGGGATAGGACAGTGAGTGAGGGGGACAGTGGGAGAGAGAGAGAGAGCGGGGATAGGACAGAGAGTGAGGGGGACAGAGGGAGAGAGAGAGAACGGGGATAAGGCAGTGAGTGAGGGGGAGAGTGGGGGAGAGAGAGAGCGGGGATAGGACAGTGAGTGAGGGGGACAGTGAGGGAGAGAGAGAGCGGGGATAGGACAGTGAGTGAGGGGGACAGTGGGAGAGAGAGAGAGCGGGGACAGGACAGTGAGTGAGGGGGATCGCGGGAGAGAGAGAGAGCGGGGATAGGACAGTGAGTGAGGGGGATAGGGGGAGAGAGAGAGCGGGGATAGGACAGTGAGTGAGGGGGACAGAGGGAGAGAGAGAGAGCGGGGATAGGACCGTGAGTGAGGGGGACAATGGGAGAGAGAGAGAGCGGGGATAGGACAGTGAGTGAGGGGACAGTGGGAGAGAGAGAGAGCGGGGATAGGACAGTGAGTGAGGGGGACAGTGGGAGAGAGAGCGGGGATAGGACAGTGAGTGACGGGGACAGTGAGAGTGAGAGAGCGGGGATAGGACAGTCAGTGAGGGGTCAGTGGGAGAGAGAGAGAGAGCGGGGATCGGACAGTGAGTGAGGGGGACAGTGGGAGAGAGAGAGAGCGGGGATAGGACAGTGAGTGAGGGGGATAGGGGGAGAGAGAGAGAGAGCGGGGATAGGACAGTGAGTGAGGGGGACAGGGGGAGAGAGAGAGCGGGGATAGGACAGTGAGTGAGGGGGACAGAGGGAGAGAGAGAGAGAACGGGGACAGGACAGTGAGTGAGGGGGACAGAGGGAGAGAGAGCGGGGATACGACAGTGAGTGAGGGGGACAGAGAGAGTGAGAGCGGGGATAGGACAGTGAGTTAGGGGGACAGTGGGACAGAGAGAGAGAGCGGGGATAGGACAGTGAGTGAGGGGGACAGTGGGAGAGAGAGAGAGCGGGGATAGGACAGTGAGTGAGGGGACAGTGGGAGAGAGAGAGCGGGGATAGGACAGTGAGTGAGGGGGACAGTGGGAGAGAGAGAGAGCGGGGACAGGACAGTGAGTGAGGGGGATCGCGGGAGAGAGAGAGAGCGGGGATAGGACAGTGAGTGAGGGGGATAGGGGGAGAGAGAGAGCGGGGATAGGACAGTGAGTGAGGGGGACAGAGGGAGAGAGCGAGAGCGGGGATAGGAGAGTGAGTGAGGGGGACAGAGGGTGAGAGAGTGGGGATAGGACAGTGAGTGAGGGGGACAGAGGGTGAGAGAGTGGGGATAGGACAGTGAGTGAGGGGGACAGAGGGAGAGAGAGCGGGGATACGACAGTGAGTGAGGGGGACAGAGGGAGAGAGAGCGGGGATACGACAGTGAGTGAGGGGGACAGAGAGAGAGAGCGGGGGTAGGACAGTGAGTGAGGGGGACAGAGGGAGAGAGAGAGAGTGGGGATAGGACAGAGAGTGAGGGGACAGAGGGAGAGAGAGAGAGTGGGGATAGGACAGTGAGTGAGGGGGACAGTGGGAGAGAGAGAGAGCGGGGATAGGACAGTGAGTGAGGGGGACAGTGGGAGAGAGAGAGAGAGCGGGGATAGGACAGAGAGTGAGGGGGACAGAGGGAGAGAGAGAGAACGGGGATAGGGCAGTGAGTGAGGGGGAGAGTGGGGGAGAGAGAGAGCGGGGATAGGACAGTGAGTGAGGGGGACAGTGAGGGAGAGAGAGAGCGGGGATAGGACAGTGAGTGAGGGGGACAGTGGGAGAGAGAGCGGGGATAGGACAGTGAGTGAGGGGGACAGTGGGGGAGAGAGAGAGCGGGGATAGGACAGTGAGTGAGGGGGACAGTGGGAGAGAGAGCAGGGATAGGACAGTGAGTGAGGGGTCAGTGGGAGAGAGAGAGAGAGCGGGGATAGGACAGTGAGTGAGGGGGACAGTGGGAGAGAGAGAGAGCGGGGATAGGACAGTGAGTGAGGGGACAGAGGGAGAGAGAGAGAGTGGGGATAGGACAGAGAGTTAGGGGGACAGAGGGAGAGAGAGAGAGCGGGGATAGGACAGTGAGTGAGGGGGACAGTGAGGGAGAGAGAGAGCGGGGATAGGACAGTGAGTGAGGGGGACAGTGGGAGAGAGAGCGGGGATAGGACAGTGAGTGAGGGGGACAGTGGGAGAGAGAGAGAGCGGGGATAGGACAGTGAGTGAGGGGGACAGTGGGAGAGAGAGAGAGCGGGGATAGGACAGTGAGTGAGGGGGACAGTGGGAGAGAGAGAGAGAGAGAGCGGGGATAGGACAGTGAGTGAGGGGGACAGAGGGTGAGAGAGAGAGCGGGGATAGGACCGTGAGTGAGGGGGACAGTGGGAAAGAGAGAGAGAGCGGGGATAGGACACTGAGTGAGGGGACAGTGGGAGAGAGAGAGAGCGGGGATAGGACAGTGAGTGAGGGGGACAGTGGGAGAGAGAGAGAGAGTGGGGATAGGACAGTGAGTGAGGGGGACAGTGAGGGAGATAGAGAGCGGGGATCGGACAGTGAGTGAGGGGGACAGTGGGAGAGAGAGCGGGGATAGGACAGTGAGTGAGGGGACAGAGGGAGAGAGAGCGAGCGCGGGGATAGGACAGTGAGTGAGGGGGACAGAGGGAGAGAGAGAGAGCGGGGATAGGACAATGAGTGAGGGAAACAGTGGGAGAGAGAGCGGGGATAGGACAGTGAGTGAGGGGGACAGTGGGAGAGAGAGCGGGGATAGGACAGTGAGTGAGGGGGACAGTGGGAGAGAGAGAGAACGGGGATAGGACAGTGAGTGAGGGGGACAGCGGGATAGAGAGAGAGCGGGGATAGGACAGTGAGTGAGGGGGACAGAGAGAGAGAGAGCGGGGATAGGACAGTGAGTGAGGGGGACAGTGGGAGAGAGAGAGAGAGCAGGGATAGGACAGTGAGTGAGGGGACAGAGGGGGAGAGAGAGAGCGGGGAAAGGACAGTGAGTGAGGGGGACAGAGGGAGAGAGAGAGAGCGGGGATAGGACAGTGAGTGAGGGGGACAGTGGGAGAGAGAGAGAGAGCGGGGATAGGACAGTGAGTGAGGGGGACAGAGGGAGAGAGAGAGAGCGGGGATAGGACCGTGAGTGAGGGGGACAGTGGGAGAGAGAGAGAGCGGGGATAGGACAGTGAGTGAGGGGACAGTGGGAGAGAGAGAGAGCGGGGATAGGACAGTGAGGGAGGGGGACAGTGGGAGAGAGAGCGGGGATAGGACAGTGAGTGACGGGGACAGTGAGAGTGAGAGAGAGCGGGGATAGGACAGTCAGTGAGGGGTCAGTGGGAAAGAGAGAGAGAGCGGGGATCGGACAGTGAGTGAGGGGGACAGTGGGAGAGAGAGAGAGCGGGGATAGGACAGTGAGTGAGGGGGACGGGGGAGAGAGAGAGCGGGGATAGGACAGTGAGTGAGGGGGACAGAGGGAGAGAGAGAGAGAACGGGGATAGGACAGTGAGTGAGGGGGACAGAGGGAGAGAGAGCGGGGATACGACAGTGAGTGAGGGGGACAGAGAGAGTGAGAGCGGGGATAGGACAGTGAGTGAGGGGGACAGTGGGACAGAGAGAGAGAGCGGGGACAGGACAGTGAGTAGGGGGACAGTGGGAGAGAGAGAGAGCGGGGATAGGACAGTGAGTGAGGGGACAGTGGGAGAGAGAGAGCGGGGACAGGACAGTGAGTGAGGGGAAAGTGGGAGAGAGAGCGGGGATAGGACAGTGAGTGAGGGGGACAGTGGGACACAGAGAGAGAGCGGGGATAGGACAGTGAATGAGGGGGACAGAGGGAGAGAGAGAGCGGGGATAGGACAGTGAGTGAGGGGACAGTGGGAGAGAGAGAGAGCGGGGATAGGACAGTGAGTGAGGGGGACAGTGGGGGGGAGGGAGAGAGTGGGATAGGACAGTGAGTGAGGGGACAGTGGGGGAGAGAGAGAGCGGGGATAGGACAGTGAGTGAGGGGGACAGTGAGAGAGAGAGCGGGGATAGGACAGTGAGTGAGGGGGACAGTGGGGGAGAGAGAGAGCGGGGATAGGACAGTGAGTGAGGGGGACAGTGGGAGAGAGAGCGGGGATAGGACAGTGAGTGAGGGGGACAGTGGGAGAGAGAGAGAGCGGGGATAGGACAGTGAGTGAGGGGGACAGTGGGAGAGAGAGAGAGGGGATAAGACAGTGAGTGAGGGGTACAGAGGGAGAGAGAGAGAGCGGGGATAGGAGAGTGAGTGAGGGGGACAGAGGGAGAGAGAGCGGGGATACGACAGTGAGTGAGGGGGACAGAGAGAGAGAGAGAGGGGATAGGACAGTGAGTGAGGGGGACAGAGGGAGAGAGAGAGAGAAAGGGGATAGGACAGTGAGTGAGGGGGACAGTGGGACAGAGAGAGAGAGCGGGGATAGGACAGTGAGTGAGGGGGACAGAGGTCGAGAGAGAGCGGGGATAGGACAGTGAGCGAGGGGGACAGAGAGAGAGAGAGAGAGAGAGAGAGAGAGAGCGGGGATAGGACAGTGAGTGAGGGGGTCAGTGGGAGAGAGAGCGGGGATAGGACAATGAGTGAGGGGGACAGAGGGAGAGAGAGAGAGCGGGGATAGGACAGTGAGTGAGGGGGACAGTGGGAGAGAGAGAGAGCGGGGACAGGACAGTGAGTGAGGGGGACAGTGGGAGAGAGAGCGGGGATAGGACAGTGAGTGAGGGAGACAGTGAGAGAGAGAGAGAGCGGGGATAGGACAGTGAGTGAGGGGACACTGGGGCAGAGAGAGAGAGCGGGGATAGGACAGTGAGTGAGGGGGACAGTGGGAGAGAGAGAGAGCGGGGATAGGACAGTGAGTGAGGGGGATCGGGGGAGAGAGAGAGAGCGGGGATAGGACAGTGAGTGAGGGGGACAGGGGGAGAGAGAGAGAGCGGGGATAGGAGAGTGAGTGAGGGGGACAGAGGGAGAGAGAGAGAGAGAGCGGGGATAGGACAGTGAGTGAGGGGGACAGAGAGAGAGAGAGAGAGAGAGAGAGCGGGGAGAGGACAGTGAGTGAGGGGACAGTGAGAGTGAGAGAGAGCGGGGATAGGACAGTCAGTGAGGGGTCAGTGGGAGAGAGAGAGAGAGCGGGGATCGGACAGTGAGTGAGGGGGACAGTGGGAGAGAGAGAGAGCGGGGATAGGACAGTGAGTGAGGGGGATAGGGGGAGAGAGAGAGAGAGCGGGGATAGGACAGTGAGTGAGGGGGACAGGGGGAGAGAGAGAGCGGGGATAGGACAGTGAGTGAGGGGGACAGAGGGAGAGAGAGAGAGAACGGGGACAGGACAGTGAGTGAGGGGGACAGAGGGAGAGAGAGCGGGGATACGACAGTGAGTGAGGGGGACAGAGAGAGTGAGAGCGGGGATAGGACAGTGAGTGAGGGGGACAGTGGGACAGAGAGAGAGAGCGGGGATAGGACAGTGAGTGAGGGGGACAGTGGGAGAGAGAGAGAGCGGGGATAGGACAGTGAGTGAGGGGACAGTGGGAGAGAGAGAGCGGGGATAGGACAGTGAGTGAGGGGGACAGTGGGAGAGAGAGAGAGCGGGGACAGGACAGTGAGTGAGGGGGATCGCGGGAGAGAGAGAGAGCGGGGATAGGACAGTGAGTGAGGGGGATAGGGGGAGAGAGAGAGCGGGGATAGGACAGTGAGTGAGGGGGACAGAGGGAGAGAGCGAGAGCGGGGATAGGAGAGTGAGTGAGGGGGACAGAGGGTGAGAGAGTGGGGATAGGACAGTGAGTGAGGGGGACAGAGGGTGAGAGAGTGGGGATAGGACAGTGAGTGAGGGGGACAGAGGGAGAGAGAGCGGGGATACGACAGTGAGTGAGGGGGACAGAGGGAGAGAGAGCGGGGATACGACAGTGAGTGAGGGGGACAGAGAGAGAGAGCGGGGGTAGGACAGTGAGTGAGGGGGACAGAGGGAGAGAGAGAGAGTGGGGATAGGACAGAGAGTGAGGGGACAGAGGGAGAGAGAGAGAGTGGGGATAGGACAGTGAGTGAGGGGGACAGTGGGAGAGAGAGAGAGCGGGGATAGGACAGTGAGTGAGGGGGACAGTGGGAGAGAGAGAGAGAGCGGGGATAGGACAGAGAGTGAGGGGGACAGAGGGAGAGAGAGAGAACGGGGATAGGGCAGTGAGTGAGGGGGAGAGTGGGGGAGAGAGAGAGCGGGGATAGGACAGTGAGTGAGGGGGACAGTGAGGGAGAGAGAGAGCGGGGATAGGACAGTGAGTGAGGGGGACAGTGGGAGAGAGAGAGAGCGGGGACAGGACAGTGAGTGAGGGGGATCGCGGGAGAGAGAGAGAGCGGGGATAGGACAGTGAGTGAGGGGGATAGGGGGAGAGAGAGAGCGGGGATAGGACAGTGAGTGAGGGGGACAGAGGGAGAGAGAGAGAGCGGGGATAGGACCGTGAGTGAGGGGGACAATGGGAGAGAGAGAGAGCGGGGATAGGACAGTGAGTGAGGGGACAGTGGGAGACAGAGAGAGCGGGGATAGGACAGTGAGTGAGGGGGACAGTGGGAGAGAGAGCGGGGATAGGACAGTGAGTGACGGGGACAGTGAGAGTGAGAGAGAGCGGGGATAGGACAGTCAGTGAGGGGTCAGTGGGAGAGAGAGAGAGAGCGGGGATCGGACAGTGAGTGAGGGGGACAGTGGGAGAGAGAGAGAGCGGGGATAGGACAGTGAGTGAGGGGGATAGGGGGAGAGAGAGAGAGAGCGGGGATAGGACAGTGAGTGAGGGGGACAGAGGGAGAGAGAGAGAGAACGGGGACAGGACAGTGAGTGAGGGGGACAGAGGGAGAGAGAGCGGGGATACGACAGTGAGTGAGGGGGACAGAGAGAGTGAGAGCGGGGATAGGACAGTGAGTGAGGGGGACAGTGGGACAGAGAGAGAGAGCGGGGATAGGACAGTGAGTGAGGGGGACAGTGGGAGAGAGAGAGAGCGGGGATAGGACAGTGAGTGAGGGGACAGTGGGAGAGAGAGAGCGGGGATAGGACAGTGAGTGAGGGGGACAGTGGGAGAGAGAGAGAGCGGGGACAGGACAGTGAGTGAGGGGGATCGCGGGAGAGAGAGAGAGCGGGGATAGGACAGTGAGTGAGGGGGATAGGGGGAGAGAGAGAGCGGGGATAGGACAGTGAGTGAGGGGGACAGAGGGAGAGAGTGAGAGCGGGGATAGGAGAGTGAGTGAGGGGGACAGAGGGTGAGAGAGTGGGGATAGGACAGTGAGTGAGGGGGACAGAGGGTGAGAGAGTGGGGATAGGACAGTGAGTGAGGGGGACAGAGGGAGAGAGAGCGGGGATACGACAGTGAGTGAGGGGGACAGAGGGAGAGAGAGCGGGGATACGACAGTGAGTGAGGGGGACAGAGAGAGAGAGCGGGGGTAGGACAGTGAGTGAGGGGGACAGAGGGAGAGAGAGAGAGTGGGGATAGGACAGAGAGTGAGGGGACAGAGGGAGAGAGAGAGAGTGGGGATAGGACAGTGAGTGAGGGGGACAGTGGGAGAGAGAGAGAGCGGGGATAGGACAGTGAGTGAGGGGGACAGTGGGAGAGAGAGAGAGAGAGCGGGGATAGGACAGAGAGTGAGGGGGACAGAGGGAGAGAGAGAGAACGGGGATAGGGCAGTGAGTGAGGGGGAGAGTGGGGGAGAGAGAGAGCGGGGATAGGACAGTGAGTGAGGGGGACAGTGAGGGAGAGAGAGAGCGGGGATAGGACAGTGAGTGAGGGGGACAGTGGGAGAGAGAGCGGGGATAGGACAGTGAGTGAGGGGGACAGTGGGGGAGAGAGAGAGCGGGGATAGGACAGTGAGTGAGGGGGACAGTGGGAGAGAGAGCAGGGATAGGACAGTGAGTGAGGGGTCAGTGGGAGAGAGAGAGAGAGCGGGGATAGGACAGTGAGTGAGGGGGACAGTGGGAGAGAGAGAGAGCGGGGATAGGACAGTGAGTGAGGGGACAGAGGGAGAGAGAGAGAGTGGGGATAGGACAGAGAGTTAGGGGGACAGAGGGAGAGAGAGAGAGCGGGGATAGGACAGTGAGTGAGGGGGACAGTGAGGGAGAGAGAGAGCGGGGATAGGACAGTGAGTGAGGGGGACAGTGGGAGAGAGAGCGGGGATAGGACAGTGAGTGAGGGGGACAGTGGGAGAGAGAGAGAGCGGGGATAGGACAGTGAGTGAGGGAGACAGTGGGAGAGAGAGAGAGAGAGAGCGGGGATAGGACAGTGAGTGAGGGGGACAGAGGGTGAGAGAGAGAGCGGGGATAGGACCGTGAGTGAGGGGGACAGTGGGAAAGAGAGAGAGAGCGGGGATAGGACACTGAGTGAGGGGACAGTGGGAGAGAGAGAGAGCGGGGATAGGACAGTGAGTGAGGGGGACAGTGGGAGAGAGAGAGAGAGTGGGGATAGGACAGTGAGTGAGGGGGACAGTGAGGGAGATAGAGAGCGGGGATAGGACAGTGAGTGAGGGGGACAGTGGGAGAGAGAGCGGGGATAGGACAGTGAGTGAGGGGACAGAGGGAGAGAGAGCGAGCGCGGGGATAGGACAGTGAGTGAGGGGGACAGAGGGAGAGAGAGAGAGCGGGGATAGGACAATGAGTGAGGGAAACAGTGGGAGAGAGAGCGGGGAAAGGACAGTGAGTGAGGGGGACAGTGGGAGAGAGAGCGGGGATAGGACAGTGAGTGAGGGGGACAGTGGGAGAGAGAGAGAACGGGGATAGGACAGTGAGTGAGGGGGACAGTGGGATAGAGAGAGAGCGGGGATAGGACAGTGAGTGAGGGGGACAGAGAGAGAGAGAGCGGGGATAGGACAGTGAGTGAGGGGGACAGTGGGAGAGAGAGAGAGAGCAGGGATAGGACAGTGAGTGAGGGGACAGAGGGGGAGAGAGAGAGCGGGGAAAGGACAGTGAGTGAGGGGGACAGAGGGAGAGAGAGAGAGCGGGGATAGGACAGTGAGTGAGGGGGACAGTGGGAGAGAGAGAGAGAGCGGGGATAGGACAGTGAGTGAGGGGGACAGAGGGAGAGAGAGAGAGCGGGGATAGGACCGTGAGTGAGGGGGACAGTGGGAGAGAGAGAGAGCGGGGATAGGAAAGTGAGTGAGGGGACAGTGGGAGAGAGAGAGAGCGGGGATAGGACAGTGAGGGAGGGGGACAGTGGGAGAGAGAGCGGGGATAGGACAGTGAGTGACGGGGACAGTGAGAGTGAGAGAGAGCGGGGATAGGACAGTCAGTGAGGGGTCAGTGGGAAAGAGAGAGAGAGCGGGGATCGGACAGTGAGTGAGGGGGACAGTGGGAGAGAGAGAGAGAACGGGGATAGGACAGTGAGTGAGGGGGACAGAGGGAGAGAGAGCGGGGATACGACAGTGAGTGAGGGGGACAGAGAGAGTGAGAGCGGGGATAGGACAGTGAGTGAGGGGGACAGTGGGACAGAGAGAGAGAGCGGGGACAGGACAGTGAGTAGGGGGACAGTGGGAGAGAGAGAGAGCGGGGATAGGACAGTGAGTGAGGGGACAGTGGGAGAGAGAGAGCGGGGACAGGACAGTGAGTGAGGGGGACAGTGGGAGAGAGAGCGGGGATAGGACAGTGAGTGAGGGGGACAGTGGGACACAGAGAGAGAGCGGGGATAGGACAGTGAATGAGGGGGACAGAGGGAGAGAGAGAGCGGGGATAGGACAGTGAGTGAGGGGACAGTGGGAGAGAGAGAGAGCGGGGATAGGACAGTGAGTGAGGGGGACAGTGGGGGGGAGGGAGAGAGTGGGATAGGACAGTGAGTGAGGGGACAGTGGGGGAGAGAGAGAGCGGGGATAGGACAGTGAGTGAGGGGGACAGTGAGAGAGAGAGCGGGGATAGGACAGTGAGTGAGGGGGACAGTGGGGGAGAGAGAGAGCGGGGATAGGACAGTGAGTGAGGGGGACAGTGGGAGAGAGAGCGGGGATAGGACAGTGAGTGAGGGGGACAGTGGGAGAGAGAGAGAGCGGGGATAGGACAGTGAGTGAGGGGGACAGTGGGAGAGAGAGAGAGGGGATAAGACAGTGAGTGAGGGGTACAGAGGGAGAGAGAGAGAGCGGGGATAGGACAGTGAGTGAGGGGACAGTGGGAGAGAGAGAGAGCGGGGATAGGAGAGTGAGTGAGGGGGACAGAGGGAGAGAGAGCGGGGATACGACAGTGAGTGAGGGGGACAGAGAGAGAGAGAGAGGGGATAGGACAGTGAGTGAGGGGGACAGAGGGAGAGAGAGAGAGAAAGGGGATAGGACAGTGAGTGAGGGGGACAGTGGGACAGAGAGAGAGAGCGGGGATAGGACAGTGAGTGAGGGGGACAGAGGTCGAGAGAGAGCGGGGATAGGACAGTGAGCGAGGGGGACAGAGAGAGAGAGAGAGAGAGAGAGAGAGAGCGGGGATAGGACAGTGAGTGAGGGGGTCAGTGGGAGAGAGAGCGGGGATAGGACAATGAGTGAGGGGGACAGAGGGAGAGAGAGAGAGCGGGGATAGGACAGTGAGTGAGGGGGACAGTGGGAGAGAGAGAGAGCGGGGACAGGACAGTGAGTGAGGGGGACAGTGGGAGAGAGAGCGGGGATAGGACAGTGAGTGAGGGAGACAGTGAGAGAGAGAGAGAGCGGGGATAGGACAGTGAGTGAGGGGACACTGGGGCAGAGAGAGAGAGCGGGGATAGGACAGTGAGTGAGGGGGACAGTGGGAGAGAGAGAGAGCGGGGATAGGACAGTGAGTGAGGGGGATCGGGGGAGAGAGAGAGAGCGGGGATAGGACAGTGAGTGAGGGGGACAGGGGGAGAGAGAGAGAGCGGGGATAGGAGAGTGAGTGAGGGGGACAGAGGGATTGAGAGAGAGCGGGGATAGGACAGTGAGTGAGGGGGACAGAGGGAGAGAGAGAGCGGGGATAGGACAGTGAGTGAGGGGGACACTGGGGGAGAGAGAGCGGGGATAGGACAGTGAGTGAGGGGGAAAGTGGGACAGAGAGAGAGAGCGGGGATAGGACAGTGAGTGAGGGGGACAGAGGGAGAGAGAGAGCGGGCATAGGACAGTGAGTGAGGGGGACAGTGGGAGAGAGAGAGCGGGGATAGGACAGTGAGTGAGGGGGACAGTGGGAGAGAGAGAGAGCGGGGTCAGGACAGTGAGTGAGGGGACAGTGGGGGAGAGAGAGAGAGCGGGGATAGGACAGTGAGTGTGGGGGACAGTGGGAGAGAGAAAGAGCGGGGAGAGGAGAGTGAGTGAGGGGGACAGAGGGAGAGAGAGAGGGGATAGGACAGTGAGTGAGGGGGACAGAGGGAGAGAGAGCGGGGATACGACAGTGAGTGAGGGGGACAGAGAGAGTGAGAGCGGGGATAGGACAGTGAGTGAGGGGGACAGTGGGACAGAGAGAGAGAGCGGGGATAGGACAGTGAGTGAGGGGGACAGAGGGAGAGAGAGAGCGGGGATAGGACAGTGAGTGAGGGGGACAGAGGGAGAGAGAGAGAGCGGGGACAGGACAGTGAGTGAGGGGGACAGAGTGAGAGAGAGAGAGCAGGGATAGGACAGTGAGTGAGGGGACAGTGGGAGAGAGAGAGCGGGGATAGAACAGTTAGTGAGGGGGACAGAGGGAGAGAGAGAGAGAGCGGGGATAGGACAGTGAGTGAGGGGACAGTGGGAGAGAGAGAGAGAGCGGGGATAGGACAGTGAGTGAGGGGGACAGAGGGAGAGAGAGAGAGTGGGGATAGGACAGAGAGTGAGGGGACAGAGGGAGAGAGAGAGAGTGGGGATAGGACAGTGAGTGAGGGGGACAGTGGGAGAGAGAGAGAGCGGGGATAGGACAGTGAGTGAGGGGGACAGTGGGAGAGAGAGAGAGAGAGCGGGGATAGGACAGAGAGTGAGGGGGACAGAGGGAGAGAGAGAGAACGGGGATAGGGCAGTGAGTGAGGGGGAGAGTGGGGGAGAGAGAGAGCGGGGATAGGACAGTGAGTGAGGGGGACAGTGAGGGAGAGAGAGAGCGGGGATAGGACAGTGAGTGAGGGGGACAGTGGGAGAGAGAGCGGGGATAGGACAGTGAGTGAGGGGGACAGTGGGGGAGAGAGAGAGCGGGGATAGGACAGTGAGTGAGGGGGACAGTGGGAGAGAGAGCAGGGATAGGACAGTGAGTGAGGGGTCAGTGGGAGAGAGAGAGAGAGCGGGGATAGGACAGTGAGTGAGGGGGACAGTGGGAGAGAGAGAGAGCGGGGATAGGACAGTGAGTGAGGGGACAGAGGGAGAGAGAGAGAGTGGGGATAGGACAGAGAGTTAGGGGGACAGAGGGAGAGAGAGAGAGCGGGGATAGGACAGTGAGTGAGGGGGACAGTGAGGGAGAGAGAGAGCGGGGATAGGACAGTGAGTGAGGGGGACAGTGGGAGAGAGAGCGGGGATAGGACAGTGAGTGAGGGGGACAGTGGGAGAGAGAGAGAGCGGGGATAGGACAGTGAGTGAGGGAGACAGTGGGAGAGAGAGAGAGAGAGAGCGGGGATAGGACAGTGAGTGAGGGGGACAGAGGGTGAGAGAGAGAGCGGGGATAGGACCGTGAGTGAGGGGGACAGTGGGAAAGAGAGAGAGAGCGGGGATAGGACACTGAGTGAGGGGACAGTGGGAGAGAGAGAGAGCGGGGATAGGACAGTGAGTGAGGGGGACAGTGGGAGAGAGAGAGAGAGTGGGGATAGGACAGTGAGTGAGGGGGACAGTGAGGGAGATAGAGAGCGGGGATAGGACAGTGAGTGAGGGGGACAGTGGGAGAGAGAGCGGGGATAGGACAGTGAGTGAGGGGACAGAGGGAGAGAGAGCGAGCGCGGGGATAGGACAGTGAGTGAGGGGGACAGAGGGAGAGAGAGAGAGCGGGGATAGGACAATGAGTGAGGGAAACAGTGGGAGAGAGAGCGGGGAAAGGACAGTGAGTGAGGGGGACAGTGGGAGAGAGAGCGGGGATAGGACAGTGAGTGAGGGGGACAGTGGGAGAGAGAGAGAACGGGGATAGGACAGTGAGTGAGGGGGACAGTGGGATAGAGAGAGAGCGGGGATAGGACAGTGAGTGAGGGGGACAGAGAGAGAGAGAGCGGGGATAGGACAGTGAGTGAGGGGGACAGTGGGAGAGAGAGAGAGAGCAGGGATAGGACAGTGAGTGAGGGGACAGAGGGGGAGAGAGAGAGCGGGGAAAGGACAGTGAGTGAGGGGGACAGAGGGAGAGAGAGAGAGCGGGGATAGGACAGTGAGTGAGGGGGACAGTGGGAGAGAGAGAGAGAGCGGGGATAGGACAGTGAGTGAGGGGGACAGAGGGAGAGAGAGAGAGCGGGGATAGGACCGTGAGTGAGGGGGACAGTGGGAGAGAGAGAGAGCGGGGATAGGACAGTGAGTGAGGGGACAGTGGGAGAGAGAGAGAGCGGGGATAGGACAGTGAGGGAGGGGGACAGTGGGAGAGAGAGCGGGGATAGGACAGTGAGTGACGGGGACAGTGAGAGTGAGAGAGAGCGGGGATAGGACAGTCAGTGAGGGGTCAGTGGGAAAGAGAGAGAGAGCGGGGATCGGACAGTGAGTGAGGGGGACAGTGGGAGAGAGAGAGAGAACGGGGATAGGACAGTGAGTGAGGGGGACAGAGGGAGAGAGAGCGGGGATACGACAGTGAGTGAGGGGGACAGAGAGAGTGAGAGCGGGGATAGGACAGTGAGTGAGGGGGACAGTGGGACAGAGAGAGAGAGCGGGGACAGGACAGTGAGTAGGGGGACAGTGGGAGAGAGAGAGAGCGGGGATAGGACAGTGAGTGAGGGGACAGTGGGAGAGAGAGAGCGGGGACAGGACAGTGAGTGAGGGGGACAGTGGGAGAGAGAGCGGGGATAGGACAGTGAGTGAGGGGGACAGTGGGACACAGAGAGAGAGCGGGGATAGGACAGTGAATGAGGGGGACAGAGGGAGAGAGAGAGCGGGGATAGGACAGTGAGTGAGGGGACAGTGGGAGAGAGAGAGAGCGGGGATAGGACAGTGAGTGAGGGGGACAGTGGGGGGGAGGGAGAGAGTGGGATAGGACAGTGAGTGAGGGGACAGTGGGGGAGAGAGAGAGCGGGGATAGGACAGTGAGTGAGGGGGACAGTGAGAGAGAGAGCGGGGATAGGACAGTGAGTGAGGGGGACAGTGGGGGAGAGAGAGAGCGGGGATAGGACAGTGAGTGAGGGGGACAGTGGGAGAGAGAGCGGGGATAGGACAGTGAGTGAGGGGGACAGTGGGAGAGAGAGAGAGCGGGGATAGGACAGTGAGTGAGGGGGACAGTGGGAGAGAGAGAGAGGGGATAAGACAGTGAGTGAGGGGTACAGAGGGAGAGAGAGAGAGCGGGGATAGGACAGTGAGTGAGGGGACAGTGGGAGAGAGAGAGAGCGGGGATAGGAGAGTGAGTGAGGGGGACAGAGGGAGAGAGAGCGGGGATACGACAGTGAGTGAGGGGGACAGAGAGAGAGAGAGAGGGGATAGGACAGTGAGTGAGGGGGACAGAGGGAGAGAGAGAGAGAAAGGGGATAGGACAGTGAGTGAGGGGGACAGTGGGACAGAGAGAGAGAGCGGGGATAGGACAGTGAGTGAGGGGGACAGAGGTCGAGAGAGAGCGGGGATAGGACAGTGAGCGAGGGGGACAGAGAGAGAGAGAGAGAGAGAGAGAGAGAGCGGGGATAGGACAGTGAGTGAGGGGGTCAGTGGGAGAGAGAGCGGGGATAGGACAATGAGTGAGGGGGACAGAGGGAGAGAGAGAGAGCGGGGATAGGACAGTGAGTGAGGGGGACAGTGGGAGAGAGAGAGAGCGGGGACAGGACAGTGAGTGAGGGGGACAGTGGGAGAGAGAGCGGGGATAGGACAGTGAGTGAGGGAGACAGTGAGAGAGAGAGAGAGCGGGGATAGGACAGTGAGTGAGGGGACACTGGGGCAGAGAGAGAGAGCGGGGATAGGACAGTGAGTGAGGGGGACAGTGGGAGAGAGAGAGAGCGGGGATAGGACAGTGAGTGAGGGGGATCGGGGGAGAGAGAGAGAGCGGGGATAGGACAGTGAGTGAGGGGGACAGGGGGAGAGAGAGAGAGCGGGGATAGGAGAGTGAGTGAGGGGGACAGAGGGATTGAGAGAGAGCGGGGATAGGACAGTGAGTGAGGGGGACAGAGGGAGAGAGAGAGCGGGGATAGGACAGTGAGTGAGGGGGACACTGGGGGAGAGAGAGCGGGGATAGGACAGTGAGTGAGGGGGAAAGTGGGACAGAGAGAGAGAGCGGGGATAGGACAGTGAGTGAGGGGGACAGAGGGAGAGAGAGAGCGGGCATAGGACAGTGAGTGAGGGGGACAGTGGGAGAGAGAGAGCGGGGATAGGACAGTGAGTGAGGGGGACAGTGGGAGAGAGAGAGAGCGGGGTCAGGACAGTGAGTGAGGGGACAGTGGGGGAGAGAGAGAGAGCGGGGATAGGACAGTGAGTGTGGGGGACAGTGGGAGAGAGAAAGAGCGGGGAGAGGAGAGTGAGTGAGGGGGACAGAGGGAGAGAGAGAGGGGATAGGACAGTGAGTGAGGGGGACAGAGGGAGAGAGAGCGGGGATACGACAGTGAGTGAGGGGGACAGAGAGAGTGAGAGCGGGGATAGGACAGTGAGTGAGGGGGACAGTGGGACAGAGAGAGAGAGCGGGGATAGGACAGTGAGTGAGGGGGACAGAGGGAGAGAGAGAGCGGGGATAGGACAGTGAGTGAGGGGGACAGAGGGAGAGAGAGAGAGCGGGGACAGGACAGTGAGTGAGGGGGACAGAGTGAGAGAGAGAGAGCAGGGATAGGACAGTGAGTGAGGGGACAGTGGGAGAGAGAGAGCGGGGATAGAACAGTTAGTGAGGGGGACAGAGGGAGAGAGAGAGAGAGCGGGGATAGGACAGTGAGTGAGGGGACAGTGGGAGAGAGAGAGAGAGCGGGGATAGGACAGTGAGTGAGGGGGACAGTGGGAGAGAGAGAGAGCGGGGACAGGACAGTGAGTGAGGGAGACAGTGGGAGAGAGAGAGAGCGCAGATAGGGCAGTGAGTGAGGGGACAGTGGGATAGAGAGAGAGCGGGGATAGGACAGTGAGTGAGGGGGACAGTGGGAGAGAGAGAGAGCGGGGATAGGACAGTGAGTGAGGGGGACAGTGGGGGAGAGAGAGCGGGGATAGGGCAGTGAGTGAGGGGGACAGAGGGAGAGAGAGCGGGGATAGGGCAGTGAGTGAGGGGGACAGAGGGAGAGAGAGAGAGAGCGGGGATAGGACAGTGAGTGAGGAGGACAGTGGGAGAGAGAGCGGGGATAGGACAGTGAGTGAGGGGACAGACGGAGAGAGAGAGAGTGGGGATAGGACAGTGAGTGAGGTGGACAGTCGGAGAGAGAGAGAGCGGGGATAGGACAGTGAGTGAGGGGGACAGAGGGAGAGAGAGAGAGCGGGGATAGGACAGTGAGTGAGGAGGACAGACGGAGAGAGAGAGAGAGCGGGGATAGGACAGTGAGTGAGGGGGACAGTGGGAGAGAGAGAGCGGGCATAGGACAGTGAGTGAGGGGACAGTGGGAGAGAGAGAGAGCGGGGAGAGGACAGTGAGTGAGGGGACAGAGGGAGAGAGAGAGAGAGCGGGGATAGGACAGTGAGTGAGGGGGACAGTGGGAGAGAGAGAGAGAGAGCGGGGATAGGACAGTGAGTGAGGGGACAGACGGAGAGAGAGAGCGGGGATAGGACAGTGAGTGAGGGGGAGAGTGGGAGAGAGAGCGGGGATAGGACAGTGAGTGAGGGGGACAGTGGGAGAGAGAGCGGGGATAGGACAGTGAGTGAGGGGACAGACGGAGAGAGAGAGAGCGGGGATAGGACAGTGAGTGAGGGGGACAGTCGGAGAGAGAGAGAGCGGGGATAGGACAGTGAGTGAGGGGGACAGAGGGAGAGAGAGAGAGCGGGGATAGGACAGTGAGTGAGGGGGACAGAGGGAGAGAGAGAGAGCGGGGATAGGACAGTGAGTGAGGGGGACAATGGGAGAGAGAGCGGGCATAGGACAGTGAGTGAGGGGACAGTGGGAGAGAGAGAGAGAGCGGGGATAGGACAGTGAGTGAGGGGGACAGTGGGAGAGAGAGAGAGAGCGGGGATAGGACAGTGAGTGAGGGGGACAGAGAGAGAGAGAGAGAGAGAGAGCGGGGAGAGGACAGTGAGTGAGGGGACAGTGGGAGAGAGAGAGAGCGGGGATAGGACAGTGAGTGAGGGGACAGTGGGAGAGAGAGAGAGCGGGGCTAGGACAGTGAGTGAGGGGTCAGTAGGAGAGAGAGAGAGAGATCGGGGATAGGGCAGTGAGTGAAGGAGACAGAGGGAGAGAGAGGGAGAGAGAGAGAGAGAGAGAGAGAGAGAGAGAGAGAGAGCGGGGATAGGACAGTGAGTGAGGGGGACAGTGAGAGAGAGAGAGAGCGGGGATAGGACAGTGAGTGAGGGGGACAGTGGGAGAGAGAGAGAGCGGGAATCGGACAGTGAGTGAGGGGGACAGTGGGAGAGGGAGAGAGTGGGGATAGGACAGTGAGTGAAGGGACAGTGGGAGAGAGAGAGAGCGGGGATAGGACAGTGAGTGAGGGGGACAGTGGGAGAGAGAGCGGGGATAGGACAGTGAGTGAGGGGGACAGTGGGAGAGAGAGAGGGCGGGGATAGGACAGTGAGTGAGGGGGACAGAGAGAGAGAGAGCGGGGATAGGACAGTGAGTGAGGGGGACAGTGGGAGAGAGAGAGAGCGGGGATAGGACAGTGAATGAGGGGAACAGTGGGAGAGAGAGAGGGCGGGGATAGGACAGTGAGTGAGGGGACAGTGGGAGAGAGAGAGAGCGGGGATAGGACAGTGAGTGAGGGGGACAGTGGGAGAGAGAGAGAGCGGGGATAGGACAGTGAGTGAGAGGGACAGTGGGAGAGAGAGAGAGAGAGCGGGGATAGGACAGTGAGTGAGGGGACAGACGGAGAGAGAGAGAGCGGGGATAGGACAGTGAGTGAGGGGTCAGTGGGAGAGAGAGAGAGATCGGGGACAGGGCAGTGAGTGAGGGAGACAGAGGGAGAGAGAGAGAGAGAGAGAGAGAGAGAGAGAGAGCGAGAGAGCGGGGATAGGACAGTGAGTGAGGGGGACAGTGAGAGAGAGAGAGAGCGGGGATAGAACAGTGAGTGAGGGGGACAGTGGGAGAGAGAGAGAGCGGGAATCGGACAGTGAGTGAGGGGGACAGTGGGAGAGAGAGAGGGCGGGGATAGGACAGTGAGTGAGGGGGACAGAGAGAGAGAGAGAGAGAGAGAGAGAGAGAGCGGGGATAGGACAGTGAGTGAGGGGGACAGTGGCAGAGAGAGAGAGCGGGGATAGGACAGTCAGTGAGGGGAGAGTGAGAGAGAGAGCGGGTATAGGACAGTGAGTGAGGGGACAGAGGGAGAGAGAGAGAGCGGGGATAGAACACTGAGTGAGGGGGACAGTGGGAGAGAGAGAGGGCGGGGAAAGGACAGTGAGTGAGGGGGACAGAGAGAGAGAGAGAGCGGGGATAGGACAGTGAGTGAGGGGGACAGTGGGACAGAGAGAGAGAGCGGGGATAGGACAGTCAGTGAGGGGGACAGAGGGAGAGAGAGAGGGGGGATAGGACAGTGAGTGAGGGGGACAGTGGGAGAGAGAGAGAGCGGGGAGAGGACAGTGAGTGAGGGGGACAGTGGGAGAGAGAGAGAGCGGGGATAGGAGAGTGAGTGAGGGGACAGTGAGAGAGAGAGCGGGGATAGGACAGTGAGTGAGGGGGACAGAGGGAGAGAGAGAGAGCGGGGATAGGACAGTGAGTGAGGGGGACAGAGGGAGAGAGTGCGGGGACAGGACAGTGAGTGAGGGGGACAGAGGGAGAGAGAGCGGGGATAGGACAGTGAGTGAGGAGACACTGGGGGAGAGAGAGAGAGCGGGGATAGGACAGTGAGTGAGGGGACACTGGGGGAGAGAGAGAGAGCGGGGATAGGATAGTGAGTGAGGGGGAACAGTGGGAGAGAGAGAGAGCGGGGATCGGACAGTGAGTGAGGGGACACTGGGGGAGAGAGAGAGAGCGGGGATAGGACAGTGAGTGAGGGGGACAGTGGGAGAGAGAGAGAGCGGGGATAGGACAGTGAGTGAGGGGGATAGGGGGAGAGAGAGAGAGCGGGGATAGGACAGTGAGTGAGGGGGACAGGGGGAGAGAGAGAGCGGGGATAGGACAGTGAGTGAGGGGGACAGTGGGAGAGAGAGAGAGAGAGCGGGGATAGGACAGTGAGTGAGGGGACAGACGGAGAGAGAGAGAGCGGGGATAGGACAGTGAGTGAGGGGTCAGTGGGAGAGAGAGAGAGATCGGGGATAGGGCAGTGAGTGAGGGAGACAGAGGGAGAGAGAGAGAGCGGGGATAGGACAGTGAGTGAGGGGAACAGTGGGAGAGAGAGAGGGCGGGGATAGGACAGTGAGTGAGGGGACAGTGGGAGAGAGAGAGAGCGGGGATAGGACAGTGAGTGAGGGGGACAGTGGGAGAGAGAGAGAGCGGGGATAGGACAGTGAGTGAGAGGGACAGTGGGAGAGAGAGAGAGAGAGCGGGGATAGGACAGTGAGTGAGGGGACAGACGGAGAGAGAGAGAGCGGGGATAGGACAGTGAGTGAGGGGTCAGTGGGAGAGAGAGAGAGATCGGGGATAGGGCAGTGAGTGAGGGAGACAGAGGGAGAGAGAGAGAGAGAGAGAGAGAGAGAGATAGCGAGAGAGCGGGGATTGGACAGTGAGTGAGGGGGACAGTGAGAGAGAGAGAGAGCGGGGATAGAACAGTGAGTGAGGGGGACAGTGGGAGAGAGAGAGAGCGGGAATCGGACAGTGAGTGAGGGGGACAGTGGGAGAGAGAGAGGGCGGGGATAGGACAGTGAGTGAGGGGGACAGAGAGAGAGAGAGAGAGAGAGAGCGGGGATAGGACAGTGAGTGAGGGGGACAGTGGCAGAGAGAGAGAGCGGGGATAGGACAGTCAGTGAGGGGAGAGTGAGAGAGAGAGCGGGTATAGGACAGTGAGTGAGGGGACAGAGGGAGAGAGAGAGAGCGGGGATAGAACAGTGAGTGAGGGGGACAGTGGGAGAGAGAGAGGGCGGGGAAAGGACAGTGAGTGAGGGGGACAGAGAGAGAGAGAGAGCGGGGATAGGACAGTGAGTGAGGGGGACAGTGGGACAGAGAGAGAGAGCGGGGATAGGACAGTCAGTGAGGGGGACAGAGGGAGAGAGAGAGGGGGGATAGGACAGTGAGTGAGGGGGACAGTGGGAGAGAGAGAGAGCGGGGAGAGGACAGTGAGTGAGGGGGACAGTGGGAGAGAGAGAGAGCGGGGATAGGAGAGTGAGTGAGGGGACAGTGAGAGAGAGAGCGGGGATAGGACAGTGAGTGAGGGGGACAGAGGGAGAGAGAGAGAGCGGGGATAGGACAGTGAGTGAGGGGGACAGAGGGAGAGAGTGCGGGGACAGGACAGTGAGTGAGGGGGACAGAGGGAGAGAGAGCGGGGATAGGACAGTGAGTGAGGAGACACTGGGGGAGAGATAGAGAGCGGGGATAGGACAGTGAGTGAGGGGACACTGGGGGAGAGAGAGAGAGCGGGGATCGGACAGTGAGTGAGGGGGAACAGTGGGAGAGAGAGAGAGTGGGGATCGGACAGTGAGTGAGGGGACACTGGGGGAGAGAGAGAGAGCGGGGATAGGACAGTGAGTGAGGGGGACAGTGGGAGAGAGAGAGAGCGGGGATAGGACAGTGAGTGAGGGGGATAGGGGGAGAGAGAGAGAGCGGGGATAGGACAGTGAGTGAGGGGGACAGGGGGAGAGAGAGAGCGGGGATAGGACAGTGAGTGAGGGGGACAGAGAGAGAGAGAGCGGGGATAGGACAGTGAGTGAGGGGGATAGGGGGAGAGAGAGAGAGCGGGGATAGGACAGTGAGTGAGGGGGATCGGGGGAGAGAGAGAGAGCGGGGATAGGACAGTGACTGAGGGGGACAGGGGGAGAGAGAGAGCGGGTATAGGACAGTGAGTGAGGGGGACAGAGGGAGAGAGACAGAGCGGGGATAGGAGAGTGAGTGAGTGGGACAGAGGCAGAGAGAGAGGGGATAGGACAGTGAGTGAGGGGGACAGAGAGAGAGAGAGCGGGGGTAGGACAGTGAGTGAGGGGCACAGTGGGACAGAGAGAGAGAGCGGGGATGGGACAGTGAGTGAGGGGCACAGTGGGACAGAGAGAGAGAGCGGGGATGGGACAGTGAGTGAGGGGGAAAGAGGGAGAGAGAGAGCGGGGATAGGACAGTGAGTGAGGGGGACAGAGGGAGAGAGAGAGAGCGGGGATAGGACAGTGAGTGAGGGGGACAGAGGGAGAGAGAGAGAGCGGGGATAGGACAGTGAGTGAGGGGGACAGAGGGAGAGAGAGAGAGCGGGGATAGGACAGAGACTGAGGGGACAGTGGGGGAGAGAGAGAGCGGGGATAGGACAGTGAGTGAGGGGGACAGTGAGAGAGAGAGCGGGGATAGGACAGTGAGTGAGGGGGACAGTGGGGGAGAGAGAGAGCGGGGATAGGACAGTCAGTGAGGGGGACAGTGGGAGAGAGAGCGGGGATAGGACAGTGAGTGAGGGGGACAGTGAGAGAGAGAGCGGGGAGAGGACAGTGAGTGAGGGGACAGTGAGAGAGAGAGCGGGGATAGGACAGTGAGTGAGGGGAGGGGAGGGGAGTGGGGAGGGGGAGGATAGTTGGACAGTGTGTGAGGGGAGGGGAGGGGTAGGAGGGGGACGTACCCGGGTTGATGGAGATGGTGACCTGCGCCATGTTGCGCCTCATACAGGTGACGGAGTCGGTGACAGCGTGCATGTGGGCGGCCAGCTGCATGGCACACAGCGGGTAGTCTGGGCCCGTTCCATTCACTCGCACATTGTGCTCCAGGAAACACTGCCAACAGGGGGAGACACTCTCCGTGAGCCCTCACCCTCCATCACCCTCAGCCTCACCCTCAGACTCCATCACCCTCTGCCCCATCACCCTCCGTCTCCATCACCCGCCCCCTCCATCACCCTCACCCGCCCCCTCCATCACCCTCAGCCTCACCCTCCGCCACCTCACCCTCAGACTCCATCACCCTCTGCCCCATCACCCTCCGTCTCCATCACCCTCACCTTCCATCACCCTCACCTTCCATCACCCTCACCCTCCGCCACCTCAGCCTCCAACCCCCTCACCCGCCCCCTCCATCACCCTCAGCCTCACCCTCTGCCACCTCAGCCTCCATCCCCCTCACTCTACCCTCACCCTTAGTAACCCTCAGCCTCACCCTCTGCCCCCTCACCTTCTGCCCCCTCACCCTCACCCTCCTTTCCCCTCACCATCCGCCCCTCACCCTCCACCCCCCCACCCTCCGCCCCCTCGCCCTCCGCGCCCCTCACCCACACCCTCTGCCCCCTCACCCTCACCCTCCGCCCCTTCACCCTCATCCTCCGCCCCCTTCACCCTCACCCTCCGCCCCCTTCACCCTCACCCTCCGCCCCCTTCACCCTCCTCCATTCACCCACACCCACTGTCGCCCTCACCCTCCCCTACCATCGCCCTAACCCTCCGCCCCCTCACCCTCCGTCAACCTCACCCTCACCCTCCGCCCCACTCACCCTCCGTCACCCTCTCCCTCCACCCCCTCACCCACACCCTCCGTCACCCTCTCACCCTCCCCCTCCGCCCCCTCACCCTCGCCCTCCGCCCCCTCACCCTCCACCCCCTCAGCCTCCGCCCCCTCTCCCTCACCCTCCACCCCATCACCCTCCATTCCTGAGGGACCGGCATCTTGCTCCCTCCCACTCCGTCCCCTCACCCTCAGTTACTGAGAGACGAGACCACCTCCCCCATCCAAACCATACCTCCCTCCTCCATTCAGCCCTGTCTCTCCAGCCTATCCCACTGCACAGCAAGAGAAGGCAATTCAGCCCTCTCCCCAGCCTGTCCCACAGGAGAGCAGGAGGCCATTCAGCCCTCTCCCCAGTCTGACCGACAAGAACTGCAGGAAGCCATTCAGCCACCCCCCGACCCACAGGAGCCTGGTACACAGGAACAGGAAGCCATTCATCCCTTTCTCAAACCTGGCACACAGCAACAGTTGGGCATCATTCTGGATGTCAGGATTTATGACAAAAGGTGGTAACTTGGAGTTTGCGATGCCTCACCTTGCGGATGACTTGAGTCTCACTGTCATCCCTCAGCAGGAAGACTGGAAAGGGAAAGTCTTCATACGACAGCTCATTACCATCTGGGTTCCACAAGGTCTTGTTACAGTTCACAAACTCAGGCCCATAGTCCTGGGAATAAACGCCTGGAGGTGGGAAGGACAAGAGACGGAGGGAGAGGGATACAGAAGGAGGTGGGGGGATGAGAGACGGAGGGAGAGGGATACACAGGGAGGTGGGGGGATGAGAGACGGAGGAGAGGGATACACAGGGAGGTGGGGGGATGAGAGACGGAGGGAGAGGGATACAGAGGGAGGTGGGGGGATGAGAGACGGAGGGAGAGGGATACAGAGGGAGGTGGGGGGGAACGAGAGATGGAGGGAAAAGGATATAGAGGGAGGTGGGGGGATGAGAGACGGAGGGAGAGGGATACAGAGGGAGGTGGGGCGGAACGAGAGATGGAGGGAAAAGGATATAGAGGGAGGTGGGGGAACGAGAGACGGAGGGAGAGGTATATAAGGGGAGTGGCAGAGACAGGAACAAGGAGAAAAACGGAGGGGGTGAGCCACCGTGCACAGTTCCGGTCCCCGTATCCCTCAGTCAGACCCACACTCGGAGCACCGTGCACAGTTCCGGTCCCCGTATCCTTCAGTCAGACCCACACTCGCAGCACCGTGCACAGTTCCGGTCCCCGTATCCCTCAGTCAGACCCACACTCGGAGCACCATGCACAGTTCCCGTCCCCGTATCCCTCAGTCAGACCCACACTCGGAGCACCGTGCACAGTTCCGGTCCCCGTATCCTTCAGTCAGACCCACACTCGCAGCACCGTGCACAGTTCCGGTCCCCGTATCCCTCAGTCAGACCCACACTCGGAGCACCGTGCACAGTTCCGGTCCCCGTATCCCTCAGTCAGACCCACACTCGGAGCACCGTGCACAGTTCCGGTCCCCGTATCCCTCAGTCAGACCCACACTCGGAGCACCGTGCACAGTTCCGGTCCCCGTATCCCTCAGTCAGACCCACACTCGGAGCACCGTGCACAGTTCCGGTCCCCGTATCCCTCAGTCAGACCCACACTCGGAGCACCGTGCACAGTTCTGGTCCCTGTATCCTTCAGTCAGACCCACACTCGCAGCACCGTGCACAGTTCCGGTCCCTGTATCCGTCAGTCAGACCCACACTCGGAGCACCGTGCACAGTTCCAGTCCCCGTATCCCTCAGTCAGACCCACACTCGGAGCAACGTGCACAGTTCTGGTCCCCATATCCCTCAGTCAGACCCACACTCGGAGCACCGTGCACAGTTCCAGTCCCCGTATCCCTCTGTCAGACCCACACTCGGAGCACCGTGCACAGTTCTGGTCCCCATATCCCTCAGTCAGACCCACACTCGGAGCACCGTGCACAGTTCCAGTCCCCGTATCCCTCTGTCAGACCCACACTCGGAGCACCGTGCACAGTTCTGTTCCCCGTATCCCTCAGTTAGACCCACACTCGGAGCACCGTGCACAGTTCTGGTCCCCATATCCCTCAGTCAGACCCACACTCGGAGCACCGTGCACAGTTCCAGTCCCCGTATCCCTCTGTCAGACCCACACTCGGAGCACCGTGCACAGTTCTGGTCCCCATATCCCTCAGTCAGACCCACACTCGGAGCACCGTGCACAGTTCTGGTCCCCATATCCCTCAGTCAGACCCACACTCGGAGCACCGTGCACAGTTCCGGTCCCTGTATCCCTCAGGTGGATCCACACTTTGGAACACTGTGTAATTCAGGAGAAACGTTTTCCTGCAGGGAATGCTGGACAAGTCTCTATGCACCGTGCTGGGTCTCTCTCTGTGGTGGGGGGTGGAGGGGATTGAACAGGAGGCAGGCTGCCCCTGGACTCACCAGACCCGGTGTTGGGGCATTTCAGATGTGGCGAGAACTGAGCAGCTTCTGGTTTGTTAGGAATCACCACAGCAACACCAGCGACCCGACCCTTCACCTTTAACCTCATCATGACGTCCCTGTGAAAGAGCAGAGAGAGATTACAGGGGGTGGGAGGGTGGGGGGAGCTCAGTGCCAAACGATCCTGAAAGCTGCCTGTGTCTCCCTGAACGACCTCCTTCAATTCCCTCTCGAACATAGGAGCAGGGGACGTCATTCAGTTCCCTTCCTCCTCCCAACAGTCTACTCCGCCACTTTCAGAGGGCTGGTCAGTCAGCTCGCTGATGCCAGGTGGGAAACAGCAAGGAGATAGCCTTACATCGCAGGAGGGTATAGACGGGCTGATGTGTGGCTAATGGAACCCAATGCTGACAAGTGGGATATGATGCATTTAGGCAGGACAAACAAGGAAAGAGAATATGCAGTGAGCAGCAGGACCCTGTGAAGCAGCGAGGATCGGGGGACCATGCTGTGCACACTCGGGGGTCCCTCAGTCAGGAGGATAGGTGGATGAAGTGATTTGGAAGGCACACACCTTCCTTGCCTTTATTAGCCGAGGAACGCAGTGCAAGATCGGAACTGGATAAAATGTTGGTTCGGCCACAGCGACAGTATTGTGTGTGGTTCTCGTCCGGGGGTGGGGGGAGGTGATGGAGAGAGTGGGGAGGGTGTGTGAGGGTCCTGGAGAGGGTGCAGAGGGGATTTACCAGGATGGTGCCTGGGCCTGGGGAGTTTCAGTGATGGGGAGAGACTGGGCGGGCTGGGGTTGTTTTCTTTAGAGCAGAGGAGATCGAGGTGGGGGGGGCGGGGGTTGTGTGTGTAAAATGCTGAGGGGCAATCACAGGGTAGGCAGGATGGAACCCTTCCCCTTCATGGAGGGTCAGTGACTGGAGAAATCTGTTTCACTCAGAGTGTGGTGGGGAATCTGGGGCTCACTGCCTGTAAGGCTGGGGGAGACAGGCACCCTCATCCCGCTGGAGAAGTGTTTAGGTATGCACCAGCATTGCCAAGGTGGCTCAAGATTAGAATAGTTCGGTGGTTTCTATGACTGGCCAAGAAGTGACGGGCCGAAGGGTCTCATTCTGTGCTGCAGACACCGACGACTCAATCAATTGTTACCATGCCACCCCCAGACGGTCTGCACCAGCTCGAAGTTTAACGATCGCGATGTTGAAGATGATCCAAGTTGAAGGCATTTTCCACATCTCAATCCAAAATTGGCTGACCCCCCCCCACCCAACAAGCAGCTGGTTTTGGTCGGGGAGGAGGGTGAGAACAGCCTCTCAGTCACATCCCACTCTGAGGGTATAGAATGTATCAATGAAATTGCCCCTTAAAGTGCCCCGGACAGCCAGAGGAAGCTGGTCTGGGCCACAGTGAGACAGACCACCTTTGTCAGAGAATTCTGTTGTGTTCGCTACCATCCTTCAAGGAAGGGCACCACCATCTTCATCCAGTCTGGCCCACACGTGACTCCAGACCCACAGGAACTTGCTCAACTGTGGAAGGGCCGAGCGTGTCACGCTGTTCAGTGAGTATCTAAGGATTGGTAACAACTGCAATTCTTACAAGAGGGACCCACACCACGGGGAGACACCCATCCCGAGCCGAGTCAGTCACACCACTCTGTGCTGGCCAACTGGTCCAGTCACCAACAGCTCAGTACCGTGCTGCAGTCTGTGTGCTCCCGTCAGCGCCGAGGGAGCGCCGCGCCGTCGGAGGGTCAGCGCAAGGGAGTTACGCACTGTCGGAGGGTCAGCGCCGAGGGAGTTACGCACAGTCGGAGGGTCAGCGCCGAGGGAGTTACGCACTGTCGGAGGGTCAGCGCCGAGGGAGTTACGCACTGTCGGAGGGTCAGCGCCGAGGGAGTTACGCACAGTCGGAGGGTCAGCGCTGGGGCAGCGCCGCACTGTCGGAGGGTCAGCGCCGAGGGAGTTACGCACAGTCGGAGGGTCAGCGCCGAGGGAGTTACGCACAGTCGGAGGGTCAGCGCCGAGGGAGTTACGCACAGTCGGAGGGTCAGTGCTGAGGGAGTTACGCACTGTCGGAGGGTCAGCGCTGGGGGAGTGGGCACTGTCAGAGGGTCAGTGCTGGGGGAGTGGGCACTGTCGGAGGGTCAGCGCTGGGGAGTGGGCACTGTCAGAGGTTCAGTGCTGGGGGAGTGGGCACTGTCAGAGGGTCAGTGCTGGGGGAGTGGGCACTGTCGGAGGGTCAGCGCTGGGGGAGTGGGCACTGTCAGAGGTTCAGTGCTGGGGGAGTGGGCACTGTGGGAGGGTCAGTGCCAAGGGAGTGGGCACTGTCGGAGGGTCAGCGCTGGGGGAGTGGGCACTGTCAGAGGGTCAGCGCTGGGGGAGTGGGCACTGTCGGAGTGTCAGTGCTGGGGAGTGGGCACTGTCGGAGGGTCAGCGCTGGGGGAGTGGGCACTGTCT
>NC_081399.1:11210015-11211953 GCF_030684315.1 Stegostoma tigrinum | reverse complement strand
AACAGTGTGTGTGTGTGAGAGAGAGGAACAGTGTGTGTGTGTGAGAGAGAGGAACAGTGTGTGTGTGCGAGAGGGAGAGGAACAGTGTTTGTGAGAAGAACCGAGAGAGGAACAGTGTGTGTGTGTGAGAGAGAGGAACAGTGTGTGTGTTGTGAGAGAGAGGAACAGTGTGTGTGTGTGAGAGGAGAGGAACAGTGTGTGTGTGAGAGAGAGGAACAGTGTGTGTGTGTGAGGAGAGGAACAGTGTGTGTGTGAGAGAGAAGAAGCAGTGTGTGTGTGTGAGAGAGAGGAACAGGTGTGTGTGTGAGAGAGAGGAACAGACGTGTGTGTGTGAGAGAGAGGAACAGTGTTGTGTGTTGAGAGAGAGGAACAGTGTGTGTGAGAGAGGAGGAACAGTGTGTGTGACAGTGTGTGTGAGAGAGAGAGGAACAGTGTGTGTGTGAGAGAGAGGAACAGGTGTGTGTGGTGTGAGAGAGAGGAACAGTGTGTGTGTGAGAGAGAGGAACAGTGTGTGTGTGTGAGAGGGAGAGGAACAGTGTTTGTGTGTGTGTGTGAGAGAGAGAGAGAGGAACAGTGTGTGTGAGAGGGAGAGGAACAGTGTTTGTGTGTGTGTGTGTGTGTGTGTGAGAGAGAGGAACAGTGTGTGTGTGAGAGAGAGAGGAACAGTGTGTGTGTGAGAGAGAGAGGAACAGTGTGTGTGTGAGAGAGAGAGGAACTGTGTGTGTGTGTGAGAGAGAGGAACAGTGTGTATGTGTGTGAGAGAGAGGAACAGCGTGTGTGTGTGAGAGAGAGGAACAGCGTGTGTGTGAGAGAGAGAGGAACAGCGTGTGCGTGTGAGAGAGAGGAACAGTGTGTGTGTGAGAGAGAGGAACAGTGTGTGTGTGAGAGAGAGGAACAGTGTGTGTGTGTGAGAGGGAGAGGAACAGTGTGTGTGAGGGAGAGGAACAGTGTGTGTGAGAGAGAGGAACAGTGTGTGTGTGTGAGAGAGAGGAACAGTGTGTGTGTGTGAGAGAGAGGAACAGTGTGTGTGTGTGAGAGGGAGAGGAACAGTGTTTGTGTGTGTGTGTGAGAGAGAGAGAGGAACAGTGTGTGTGAGAGGGAGAGGAACAGTGTTTGTGTGTGTGTGTGTGTGTGTGAGAGAGAGGAACAGTGTGTGTGTGTGAGGGAGAGGAACAGTGTGTGTGTGAGAGGGAGAGGAACAGTGTGTGTGTGAGAGAGAAGAACAGTGTGTGTGTGTGAGAGAGAGGAACAGTGTGTGTGTGTGAGGGAGAGGAACAGTGTGTGTGTTTGAGAGAGAGGAACAGTGTGTGTGTTTGAGAGAGAGGAACAGTGTGTGTGAGAGAGAGAGGAACAGTGTGTGTGAGAGAGAGAGGAACAGTGTGTGTGAGAGAGAGGAACAGCGTGTGTGTGTGAGAGAGAGGAACAGTGTGTGTGTGAGAGAGAGGAACAGTGTGTGTGTGAGAGAGAGGAACAGTGTGTGTGTGTGAGAGGGAGAGGAACAGTGTGTGTGAGAGAGAGGAACAGCGTGTGTGTGTGTGAGAGAGAGGAACAGTGTGTGTGTGAGAGAGAGGAACAGTGTGTGTGTGTGAGAGGGAGAGGAACAGTGTTTGTGTGTGTGTGTGAGAGAGAGAGAGAGGAACAGTGTGTGTGAGAGGGAGAGGAACAGTGTTTGTGTGTGTGTGTGTGTGTGTGAGAGAGAGGAACAGTGTGTGTGTGAGAGAGAGAGGAACAGTGTGTGTGTGAGAGAGAGAGGAACTGTGTGTGTGTGTGAGAGAGAGGAACAGTGTGTATGTGTGTGAGAGAGAGGAACAGTGTGTGTGTGAGAGAGAGGAACAGTGTGTGTGTGAGAGAGAGGAACAGTGTGTGTGTGAGAGGGAGAGGAACACTGTGTGTGTGTGTGTGTGAGAGAGAGGAAGTGTGTGTGTGTGTGTGAGAGAG
>NC_081399.1:11192515-11205015 GCF_030684315.1 Stegostoma tigrinum | reverse complement strand
AGGAACAGCGTGTGTGTGTGAGAGAGAGGAATAGTGTGTGTGTGTGAGAGAGAGGAACAGTGTGTGTGTGTGAGAGGGAGAGGAACAGTGTTTGTGTGTGTGTGTGAGAGAGAGAGAGGAACAGTGTGTGTGAGAGGGAGAGGAACAGTGTTTGTGTGTGTGTGTGTGTGTGTGAGAGAGAGGAACAGTGTGTGTGTGTGAGGGAGAGGAACAGTGTGTGTGTGAGAGGGAGAGGAACAGTGTGTGTGTGAGAGAGAAGAACAGTGTGTGTGTGTGAGAGAGAGGAACAGTGTGTGTGTGTGAGGGAGAGGAACAGTGTGTGTGTTTGAGAGAGAGGAACAGTGTGTGTGTTTGAGAGAGAGGAACAGTGTGTGTGAGAGAGAGAGGAACAGTGTGTGTGTGAGAGAGAGAGGAACAGTGTGTGTGAGAGAGAGGAACAGCGTGTGTGTGTGAGAGAGAGGAACAGTGTGTGTGTGAGAGAGAGGAACAGTGTGTGTGTGAGAGAGAGGAACAGTGTGTGTGTGTGAGAGGGAGAGGAACAGTGTGTGTGAGAGAGAGGAACAGCGTGTGTGTGTGTGAGAGAGAGGAACAGTGTGTGTGTGAGAGAGAGGAACAGTGTGTGTGTGTGAGAGGGAGAGGAACAGTGTTTGTGTGTGTGTGTGAGAGAGAGAGAGAGGAACAGTGTGTGTGAGAGGGAGAGGAACAGTGTTTGTGTGTGTGTGTGTGTGTGTGTGAGAGAGAGGAACAGTGTGTGTGTGAGAGAGAGAGGAACAGTGTGTGTGAGAGAGAGAGGAACTGTGTGTGTGTGTGAGAGAGAGGAACAGTGTGTATGTGTGTGAGAGAGAGGAACAGTGTGTGTGTGAGAGAGAGGAACAGTGTGTGTGTGAGAGGGAGAGGAACACTGTGTGTGTGTGTGTGTGTGTGTGAGAGAGAGGAAGTGTGTGTGTGTGTGTGAGAGAGAGGAAGAGTGTGTGTGTGTGAGAGAGAGGAAGAGTGTGTGTGTGAGAGAGAGGAACAGTGTGTGTGTGTGTGTGAGAGAGAGGAACAGTGTGTGTGTGAGAGAGAGGAACAGTGTGTGTGAGAGAGAGAGAGGAACAGTGTGTGTGAGAGAGAGGAACAGCGTGTGTGTGTGTGAGAGAGAGGAACAGCGTGTGTGTGTGTGAGAGAGAGGAACAGCGTGTGTGTGAGAGAGAGAGGAACAGTGTGTGTGTGAGAGAGAGGAACAGTGTGTGTGTGAGAGAGAGGACCAGTGTGTGTGTGTGAGAGGGAGAGGAACAGTGTGTGTGTGTGAGAGGGAGAGGAACAGTGTGTGTGTGTGTGTGAGAGAGAGAGGAACAGTGTGTGTGAGAGGGGGAGGAACAGTGTGTGTGTGTGAGGGAGAGGAACAGTGTGTGTGTGTGTGTGTGAGAGAGAGGAACAGTTTGTGTGTGAGAGAGAGAGGAACAGTGTGTGTGTGTGTGAGAGAGAGGAACAGTGTGTGTGTGTGTGAGAGAGAGGAACAGTGTGTGTGAGAGAGAGAGAGAGGAACAGTGTGTGTGTGTGTGTGAGAGAGAGGAACAGTGCGTGTGAGAGTGAGAGGAACAGTGTGTGTGAGAGAGAGAGAGGAACAGTGTGTGTGTGAGAGAGAGGAACAGTGTGTGTGTGAGAGAGAGGAACAGTGTGTGTGAGAGAGAGGAACAGTGTGTGTGAGAGAGAGGAACAGTGTGTGTGTGAGAGAGAGAGGAACAGTGGGTGTGTGTGTGAGAGAGAGGAACAGCGTGTGTGTGTGAGAGGGAGAGGAACAGTGTGTGAGTGTGTGTGAGAGAGAGAGAGGAACAGTGTGTGTGAGAGGGAGAGGAACAGTGTGTGTGTGCGTGTGTAAGAGAGAGGAACAGTGTGTGTGAGAGAGAGAGAGGAACAGTGTGTGTGAGAGGGGGAGGAACAGTGTGTGTGTGTGTGTGTGTGTGTGTGTGTGAGAGAGAGAGGAACAGTGTGTGTGAGAGAGAGGAACAGTGTGTGTGTGTGAGGGAGAGGAACAGTGTGTGTGTGTGTGTGTGTGTGAGAGAGAGGAACAGTTTGTGTGTGAGAGAGAGAGGAACAGTGTGTGTGTGTGAGAGAGAGAGGAACAGTGTGTGTGTGTGAGAGAGAGGAACAGTGTGTGTGAGAGAGAGAGAGGAACAGTGTGTGTGTGTGTGTGAGAGAGAGGAACAGTGTGTGTGAGAGTGAGAGGAACAGTGTGTGTGTGAGAGAGAGAGGAACAGTGTGTGTGTGAGAGAGAGGAACAGTGTGTGTGTGTGAGAGAGGAACAGTGTGTGTGAGAGAGAGGAACAGTGTGTGTGTGAGAGAGCGAGGAACAGTGTGTGTGTGTGAGAGAGAGGAACAGCGTGTGTGTGTGAGAGGGAGAGGAACAGTGTGTGAGTGTGTGTGAGAGAGAGAGAGGAACAGTGTGTGTGAGAGGGAGAGGAACAGTGTGTGTGTGCGTGTGTAAGAGAGAGGAACAGTGTGTGTGAGAGAGAGAGAGGAACAGTGTGTGTGAGAGAGAGGAACAGCGTGTGTGTGTGAGAGGGAGAGGAACAGTGTGTGAGTGTGTGTGAGAGAGAGAGAGGAACAGTGTGTGTGAGAGGGAGAGGAACAGTGTGTGTGTGCGTGTGTAAGAGAGAGGAACAGTGTGTGTGAGAGGGAGAGGAACTGTGTGTGTGTGAGAGAGAGGAACAGTGTGTGTGTGAGGGAGAGGAACAGTGTGTGTGTGTGAGAGAGAGGAACAGTGTGTGTGTGTGAGAGGGAGAGGAACTGTGTGTGTGTGTGTGTGAGAGAGAGAGAGGAACAGTGTGTGTGAGAGAGAGAGGAACAGTGTGTGTGTGAGAGAGAGGAACAGTGTGTGTGAGAGGGAGAGGAACAGTGTGTGTGTGAGAGGGAGAGGAACTGTGTGTGTGTGAGAGAGAGGAACAGTGTGTGTGAGAGGGAGAGGAACAGTGTGTGTGACGGAGAGAGAGGAACAGTGTGTGTGTGAGAGGGAGAGGAACTGTGTGTGTGTGAGAGGGAGAGGAACAGTGTGTGTGAGAGAGAGAGAGGAACTGGTGTGTGTGTGTGTGTGTGTGAGAGAGAGAGGAACAGTGTGTGTGAGAGAGAGAGGAACAGTGTGTGTGAGAGAGAGGAACAGTGTGTGTGAGAGAGAGGAACAGTGTGTGTGAGAGAGAGAGAGGAACAGTGTATGTGAGAGGGAGAGGAACAGTGTGTGCGTGTGTGAGAGAGAGGAAGTGTGTGTGAGAGAGAGAGGAACAGTGTGTGTGTGAGAGAGAGGAACAGTGTGTGTGTGTGAGGGAGAGGAACAGTGTGTGTGTGTGAGGGAGAGGAACAGTGTGTGTGTGTGAGAGAGAGGAACAGTGTGTATGTGTGTGAGAGAGAGGAACAGTGTGTGTGTGTGAGAGAGAGGAACAGTGTGTGTGTGAGAGGGAGAGGAACACTGTGTGTGTGTGTGTGTGTGTGTGTGAGAGAGAGGAGCAGTGTGTGTGAGAGAGAGAGAGGAACAGTGTGTGTGAGAGAGAGGAACAGCGTGTGTGTGTGTGAGAGAGAGGAACAGTGTGTGTGTGAGGGAGAGGAACAGTGTGTGTGTGTGAGAGGGAGAGGAACAGTGTGTGTGTGTGTGTGTGTGAGAGAGAGAGAGGAACAGTGTGTGTGAGAGGGAGAGGAACAGTGTGTGTGTGTGTGTGTGTGTGTGTGAGAGGGAGAGGAACAGTGTGTGTGTGTGTGTGTGTGTGTGAGAGAGAGAGGAACAGTGTGTGTGTGAGAGAGAGGAACAGTGTGTGTGTGAGAGAGAGGAACAGTGTGTGTGTGTGTGAGGGAGAGGAACAGTGTGTGTGTGTGTGAGAGAGAGGAACAGTTTGTGTGTGAGAGAGAGAGGAACAGTGTGTGTGTGTGTGAGAGAGAGGAACAGTGTGTGTGTGTGAGAGAGAGAGGAACAGTGTGTGTGAGAGAGAGAGAGGAACAGTGTGTGTGTGTGTGAGAGAGAGGAACAGTGTGTGTGAGAGTGAGATGAACAGTCTGTGTGTGAGAGAGAGGACCAGTGTGTGTGAGAGAGAGGAACAGTGTGTGTGTGAGAGAGAGAGGAACAGTGTGTGTGTGTGTGTGAGAGAGAGGAACAGTGTGTGTGAGAGAGAGAGGAACAGTGTGTGTGTGAGAGAGAGGACCAGTGTGTGTGAGAGAGAGGAACAGTGTGTGTGTGAGAGAGAGAGGAACAGTGTGTGTGTGTGTGAGAGAGAGGAACAGCGTGTGTGTGTGAGAGGGAGAGGAACAGCGTGTGTGTGTGAGAGGGAGAGGAACAGTGTGTGAGTGTGTGTGAGAGAGAGAGAGGAACAGTGTGTGTGAGAGGGAGAGGAACAGTGTGTGTGTGCGTGTGTAAGAGAGAGGAACAGTGTGTGTGAGAGGGAGAGGAACAGTGTGTGTGTGAGAGAGAGGAACAGTGTGTGTGTGAGGGAGAGGAACAGTGTGTGTGTGTGAGAGAGAGGAACAGTGTGTGTGTGTGAGAGGGAGAGGAACTGTGTGTGTGTGTGTGTGAGAGAGAGAGGAACAGTGTGTGTGAGAGAGAGAGGAACAGTGTGTGTGAGAGAGAGGAACAGTGTGTGTGAGAGAGAGAGGAACAGTGTGTGTGAGGGAGAGAGAGGAACAGTGTGTGTGTGAGAGGGAGAGGAACTGTGTGTGTGTGAGAGAGAGGAACAGTGTGTGAGAGAGGGAGAGGAATTGTGTGTGTGTGTGTGTGTGTGTGTGTGTGAGAGAGAGAGGAACAGTGTATGTGAGAGGGAGAGGAACAGTGTGTGCGTGTGTGAGAGAGAGGAAGTGTGTGTGAGAAAGAGAGGAACAGTGTGTGTGTGAGGGAGAGGAACAGTGTGTGTGTGTGAGGGAGAGGAACAGTGTGTGTGTGTGAGAGGGAGAGGAACTGTGTGTGTGTGTGTGAGAGAGAGGAACAGTGTGTGTGAGAGGGAGAGGAACAGTGTGTGTGTGTGTGTGTGAGAGAGAGAGGAACAGTGTGTGTGAGAGAGAGAGGAACAGTGTGTGTGTGTGAGAGAGGAACAGCGTGTGTGTGAGAGAGAGGAACAGCGTGTGTGTGTGAGAGAGAGGAACAGTGTGTGTTGGTGAGAGGGAGAGGAACAGTGTTTGTGTGTGTGTGTGTGTGTGTGTGTGTGTGAGAGAGAGAGGAACAGTGTGTGTGAGAGGGAGAGGAGCAGTGTGGGTGTGTGTGTGTGTGTGTGTGTGAGAGAGAGGAACAGTGTGTGTGTGTGAGAGAGAGGAACAATGTGTGTGTGAGAGAGAGGAACAGTGTGTATGTGTGTGTGAGAGAGGAACTGTGTGTGTATGAGGGAGAGGAACAGTGTGTGTGTGTGTGTGATAGAGAGGAACAGTGTGTGTGTGTGAGGGAGAGGAACAGTGTGTGTGTGTGTGAGAGAGAGGAACAGTGTGTGTGTGTGAGAGAGAGGAACAGTGTGTGTGTGAGAGAGAAGAACAGTGTGTGTGTGAGAGAGAGAGGAACAGTGTGTGTGTGTGTGTGTGAGAGAGAGAGAGGAACAGTGTGTGCGAGAGAGAGAGGAACAGTGTGTGTGTGAGAGAGAGGAACAGCGTGTGTGTGTGTGTGAGAGAGGAACAGCGTGTGTGTGTGAGAGAGAGGAACAGTGTGTGTGTGTGAGAGGGAGAGGAACAGTGTGTGTGTGTGAGAGAGAGAGAGGAACAGTGTGTGTATGAGGGAGAGGAACAGTGTGTGTGTGTGTGAGAGAGAGAGGAACAGTGTGTGTGTGAGAGAGAGAGGAACAGTGTGTGTGTGAGGGAGAGGAACAGTGTGAGTGTGTGAGAGAGAGGAACAGTGTGTGTGTGTGAGAGAGAGGAACAGTGTGTGTGTGAGAGAGAAGAACAGTGTGTGTGTGAGAGAGAGAGGAACAGTGTGTGTGTGTGTGTGAGAGAGAGAGGAACAGTGTGTGCGAGAGAGAGAGGAACAGCGTGTGTGTGAGAGAGAGGAACAGCGTGTGTGTGTGAGAGAGAGGAACAGCGTGTGTGTGTGAGAGAGAGGAACAGTGTGTGTGTGTGAGAGGGAGAGGAACAGTGTGTGTGTGTGAGAGAGAGAGAGGAACAGTGTGTGTGAGAGAGAGATGAACAGTGTGTGTGTGAGAGAGAGAGGAACAGTGTGTGTGTGAGAGAGAGGAACGATGTGTGTGTGAGAGAGAGGAACGATGTGTGTGTGAGAGAGAGGAACAGTGTGTGTGTGAGAGGGAGAGGAACAGTGTGTGTGTGTGTGTGTGTGTGTGTGTGAGAGAGAGAGAGAGAGGAACAGTGTGTGTGAGAGGGAGAGGAACAGTGTGTGTGTGAGAGAGGGGAACAGTGTGTGTGTGTGTGGGAGAGGAACAGTGTGTGTGTGTGAGGGAGAGGAACAGTGTGTGTGTGTGTGTGTGTGTGTGTGTGTGAGAGAGAGGAACAGTGTGTGTGTGAGAGAGAGGAACAGTGTGTGTGAGAGAGAGGAACTGTGTGTGTGTGTGTGTGTGTGTGTGTGTGTGTGTGTGTGAGAGAGAGGAGCAGTGTGTGTGAGAGAGAGAGGAGCAGTGTGTGTGAGAGAGAGAGGAACAGTGTATGTGTGTGAGAGAGAGGAACAGTGTGTGTGAGAGAGAGAGGAACAGTGTGTGTGTGAGGGAGAGGAACTGTGTGTGTGTGTGTGTGTGTGTGTGTGTGTGTGTGTGCAGTTACTCCTCAGACCTGAGATCATGGGAACTGCAGATGCTAGAGAATCTGAGACAACAAAGTGTGAAGCTGGATGAACACAGCAGGCCAAGCAGCATCTCAGGAGCACAAAAGCTGACGTTTCGGGCCCAGACCTTTCATCAGAGAAGGGGATGGGGAGAGGGAACTGGAATAAATAGGGAGAGACGGGGAGGGGGACCGAAGATGGACAGAGGAGCAGATAGGTGGAGAGGAGAGTATCGGTGGGGAGGTAGGGAGGGGATAGGTCAGTCCGGGGAAGACGGACAGGTCAAGGGGGTGAGATGAGGTTAGTAGGTAGGGAATGGAGATGCAGCTTGAGGTGGGGGCAGGGGATAGGTGAGAGGAAGAACAGGTTAGGGAGGCGGGGACAAGCTGAGCTGGTTTTGGGATGCAGTAGGGGGAGGGGAGATTTTGAAGCTTGTGAAGTCCACATTGATACCATTGGGCTGCAGGGTTCCCAAGCGGAATATGAGTTGCTGTTCCTGCAACCTTCGGGTGGCATCATTGTGGCACTGAAGGAGGCCCATGATGGACATGTCGTCTGAGGAATGGGAGGTGGAGTTGAAATGGTTCGCGACTGGGAGGTGCAGTTTTTTAGTTCAAACCGAGTAGAGGTGTTCTGCAAAGCGGTCCCCAAGCCTCCGCTTGGTTTCCCCAATGTAGAGGAAGCCACACCGGGTACAGTGGATGCAATATACCACATTGGCAGATGTGCAGGTGAACCTCTGCTTAATGTGGAATGTCATCCTGGGGCCTGGGATAGGGGTGAGGGAGGAGGTGTGGGGGCAAGTGTAGCATTTCCTGCGGTTGCAGGGGAAGGTGCTGGGTGTGGTGGGGTTGGAGGGGAGTGTGGAGTGAACAAGGGAGTCACGGAGAGAGTGGTCTCTCTGAAAGGCAGACAGGGGTGGGGATGGAAGAATGTCTTGGGTGGTGGGGTCGGATTGTAGATGGTGGAAATGTCGGAGGATGATGCGTTGTATCCGGAGGTTAGTGGGGTGGTATGTGAGAATGAGGGGGATCCTATGGGGGCGGTTGTGGTGGGGGGGTGGAGGGGTGGTGTGTGAGGGATGTGTTGCGGGAGATGCGGTCAAAGGCGTTCTCGACCACTGCGGGGTGGGGTGGGGGTGTGGGGGGAGGCGGGGGCGGGGATGGGAGTTGCGGTCCTGGACGAACGTGGACATCTGAGATGTATGGGAGTGGAATGCCTCATCCTGGGAGCAGATGCGGCGGAGGCGGAGAAATTGGGAATAGGGGATGGAATTTTTGCAGGAGGGTGGGTGGGAGGAGGTGTATTCTAGGTAGCTGTGGGAGTCGGTGGGCTTGAAATGGACATCGGTGTACAGCTGGTTACCTGAGATGGAGACTGAGAGGTCCAGGAAGGTGAGGGATGTGTTGGAGATGGCCCAGGTGAACTGAAGGTTGGGGTGGAAGGTGTTGGTGAAGTGGATGAACTGTTCGAGCTCCTCTTGGGAGCAAGAGGCGGCGCCGTTACAGTCATCAATGTAACGGAGGAATAGGTGGGGTTTGGGGCCTGTGTAGGTGCGGAAGAGGGACTGTTCCATGTAACCTACAATGAGGCAGGCATAGCTTGGACCCATGCGGGTGCCCGTGGCCACCCCCTTTGTAGGAAGTGGGAGGAATCGAAAGAGAAGTTGTTGAGGGTGAGGATGAGTTAGGCTGAGCGGATAAGGGTGTTGGTGGAGGGGGATTGGTCGGGCCTGTGGGACAGGAAGAAGCAGAGGGCCTTAAGGCCATCTGCATGAGGAATACAGGTGTATAGGGACTGGACGTCCATGGTGAAAATGAGGTGTGGGGACCGGGGAATTGGAAGTCCTGGAGGAGGTGGAGGGTGTGGGTGGTGTCACAGACGTAGATGGGGAGTTCCTGGACTAAGTGGGAGAAAATGGAGGCCAGATACATGGAGACCTGCCCTAGTCTCTCTCTCATGCCGTCTTATAGCTTGTTTCTCATTCCCTCTGTCTCTATCTCATTCTGTCTCTCTGTTTCCTCTCCCATCTTATTCTCTCTCTCTCTCACTCTCACTCCCTCATTACCTCTCTCTGTCTCTCTGTACCAATCCCTCACTCTTCCTTGTCTCTCTCATTCTCTCCCACATTCTCTCATTCCCTCACTTTTTGATTCTCTCTCTCTCTTGTTCTCTGCCTCTCATTCTCTCTCTTTCATGATTCTCTGTTTCTCTCTCTCCCCCACATTCACTAATTCGCTCTCTCTCTCCCTCCTTCTCCCCCTCCCTCTCCCTCTCCCTCCCTCCCTCTCTCTCCCACCCCGTCCCCCATTATCCCAGGCCTTTCAGGATGATATGGATATGAAGCCGGATTTGCGATCGGATACATTGGACACGAGGGAGGACTGCGAGCTAAAGGTAGGGGACGCTCTTTCTCTGTTTCAAACGCTAGGCCCCATCCCTCCCTGTCCACACTCTCCCCTTGCACACTCTCTCCCCTTGCACAATTCTCCCCTCGCACTCTCCCCCACCTCCCTGTCCTGTTCAACACCCACCCCTCCACCCCCTCCCCACCAATACCCTCCCCTCCATCCCCTGCCCACCATCCCCTCCCCACCAATACCCTCCCCACCAATACTCTCCCCTCCACCCCCACCCCTCCACCCCCTCCCCACCAATACCCTCCCCACCAATACCCTCCCCTCCACCCCCTCCCCACCAATACCCTCCCCTCCACCCCCACCCCTCCACCCCCTCCCCACCAATACCCTCCCCACCAATACCCTCCCCACCAATACCCTCCCCTCCACCCCCTCCCCACCAATACCCTCCCCTCCACCCCCACCCCTCCACCCCTTCCCCACCAATACCCTCCCCACCAATACCCACCCCTCCACCCCCACCCCTCCAACCCCTCCCCTCCACCCCCTCCCCACCAAAACCTTCTCCACCAATTCCCTCCCCTCCACCCCCTCCCCCTCCACCCCCCTCCCCTCCACCCCCTCCCCACCAAAACCTTCTCCACCAATTCCCTCCCCTCCACCCCCTCCCCTCCACTACCCTCCCCTCCACTACCCTCCCCACCACCCCTCCCCTCCAATACCCTCCCCACCACCCCCTCCCCTCCATCCCCTCCCCTGCAATACCCTCCCCACCACCCCCCCAAACACCCTCCTCCATCCGTCTCCTTTCCAACACTCTCTCTTCCAACCTATACCCCTCTAACCCACTCCATTCCATCCCTCTGATTCCATCTCACTCCCTCCTATTCCAAACACCATCCCTCAAACACCCTCACAGTAAACTACATCCCCTCCGTCCCCCTCCCCTCCGTCCCCCTCCCCTCCGTCCCCCTCCCCTCCATCTCCCTCCCCTCCTTCCCACTCCCCTCCCCACTGCCCTCCTTCACCCTCCCCTCCTTCACCCCCCCTCCATCCCCCTACCCTCCATCCCCCTTCGCTCCTTCCCCCTCCGCTCCCTCCCTCTACCCTCCTTTCCCCTCCCCCTCCTTCCCCCTCCCCTTCCATCCCCCTCCTCTCCAGTTTGCTCCTCTCCACCTGGGTCCGGGGACCAAACCCACTCCCCCTCGCCAAAACCCCACCCCCAACCACCACCCTCTGGGATTTCGGACGGCTGAGTTTGAGGGCTGAGGGGGATGACAGAGGGTGGGTGGGGAGGCAGGTGGGGGGACATGATTTGGGTCGAGGGGCAGGATTGGGACAGGAAGGGGGCGGAATGAAGTCCACCCCAGACCCACCATTGGGGTTTGACATGTGAGGGTGCCGCAGTGTGCGGGGGCACTGCAGGGGGGCACTGTTGTTGGAGGCTGGTGTCTTCTGGGATGGAGAGGGCAGGGGGGAGGATAAGTGAGGGGGTGTTATTTGGGGAGACACACCCGCCTCGAACTAACCTGTTTGTCTCTCTTCACCACCTTCCCCCTCTGCCCCACCAATTTAATCGCAATAACCCTCACCTTCCCACTTGGCCTCAGGACCCGACCAACGGCTATTACAATGTGAGGGGGCAGGAGGAGCGTTTGCCGTCACGGACTCTGCTATACCCGGAGTACGGGCCTTCGGGGGGTCCGCGGTACGAGGGGAGGCCACACTCCAGGCTCTCGCACGCCAGCGGCTATGGGACAGCGGGGGGCGCCGCTGGGCTCCTGGCCTCGTGTTACGGCCGCCTGCCCGAGTACGGGGCGGAGGCGGCGGGTGAAGCGGGCAGCCAGCTCTCGTTCGACGCCTACAGCTACCCACCGTGCGCCGGCCTGGCCACCTACAGCCGGCCGGCCAACCTGGAGCGGCTGTTCGACCCTGCCGGCATCGCCCCCAAGTTCTCCGGCAACTCCCGCTTCTCCTACTCTTCGTCCCAGCAGTCGGAACATGGGAGGCCCTATCAGCAGCGCATGCAGACCCACGTGTGACCAACCCCCACCCCCCACACCACCCCCACCCGACTCCCCCCCAACCACTCCCTTCGGCGCCGCACCCACAGACCACCTGACGTGCGCGCACTCTGGCACCACCCATCGGGGACAATTTAGCAAAGGGAGGTGACGGTAGCACAGCACGGTCTCGTGGCAGTGTCAGCTCGGGCTGAGTCGGGGGTGGAGCGGGGGCACTGCCTCACACCGCTGGCTGCATATTTACCACCCTGCACCCCCCCACCCCAAAGGTGACTAGGCCGTATGCTGCCTCCAGCTCCCTTCAAACTGGCACCAATTGGTCCCAAGAGGAGAACAGGACTGGGGGCTGGGAGCAGCCAATCAGTGCACAGCTTCGGCAGCTCGCCCGTGCACTCACCCCCACCCCCCACCTCCTCCACTTCCTTCCCCACCACCCACCTCCCCCCATCTCCTCCCCATCCCCACCTAATGCTCCCCCTCCCAATCCTCCCCCTCCCCTCTGAATCTCTGACCCCCTCCTAATCGTCCCCTCCCCCACCTAATCCTCCAGTCCCCCTCCTAATACTTCCCACTCCTAATTCTCCCCCTCCTCTCCTAATACTTCCCCTCCCCTTCCTCATCCTCCCCCCTCCCCTCCAAACCCTCCGCCGCTCCCCTCTAAATCCCTGTCCCCCTCCTAATCCACACCTCCCCCACCTAATCCTCCCCCTCCCCCCCCCTCCTAATCCCCGCTGCCCTGCTCATCCTCCTCCCCCTGCCCTTCTTAATCTTACCCCCTCCTCTCGAGTTCCCTACACTTCTTAATTTGCACAGTTTCCAATCCCCCGCTCCCATCCCGAAATCCCACCCTCCTCCCCTCCAATCGCGCACACTGCCGCTGACCTTCCAATAGCACCCCCACCACCCTCCAATTTGAAAGCCTGCCTCCCCACGTTGACGTGAGCCTGAGAATGTCTGGCTCACACCTGGTGCGCCTCGGACTACTCTGCTCCTTTTAGTGGGCGTGCCGTTCGAGCAGCCCTCTCAAATTTCCTGCTTGTCCATGCCCCGTTGCACCTGTCTGTATATATTTTTATCTGGTCTGGTATTTTATATAAACATTGTATATATTTATATAAAGATCTATAACTCGATACAACTGGATTTTGGTGGCTGGGTAAAGAACTGCATTTACATAGCACCTGGTACACTGCGGGGGGTGGCGACGGTGTGGGGAGCATTCCCAGAGGTTGGGACTGTGATAATAAATGGGGAAAGGGGCAGGTGATACTGCAGCCTCTGTCTGAGAGAGGGGGGCACGGGCACACATGGGGGAGAGAAACGAGATCATCCCGGAACAGCGGGCGACATGGATCAAGGAATGCGAACCCCCTTTCGGTGTCTCTCAGAATCCCCTCAAAACCCCTCCACCCT
>NC_081399.1:11040015-11055015 GCF_030684315.1 Stegostoma tigrinum | reverse complement strand
CTCAGCTCTGACCCTCCGACAGTGCGGCGCTCCCTCAGCACTGACGCTCCGATAGTGCGGCACTCCCTCAGCACTGACCCTCCGACAGTGTGGCGCTCCCTCAGCACTGACCCTCCAACAGTGCGGCGCTCCCTCAGTACTGACCCTCCGACAGTGCGGCGCTCCCTCAGCACTGACCCTCCGACAGTGCCCACTCCCTCAGCACTGACCCTCCGACAGTGCGGCGCTCCCTCAGCACTGACCCTCCAACAGCGCAGCGCTCCCTCAGCACTGACCCTCCGACAGTGCCCACTCCCTCAGCACTGACCCTCCGACAGTGCGGCGCTCCCTCAGCACTGACCCTCCAACAGCGCAGCGCTCCCTCAGCACTGACCCTCCGACAGTGCCCACTCCCTCAGCACTGACCCTCCGACAGTGCGGCGCTCCCTCAGCATTGACCCTCCGACAGTGCCCACTCCCTCAGCACTGACCCTCCAATAGTGCCCATTCCCTCAGCACTGACCCTCCGACAGTGCCCACTCCCTCAGCACTGACCCTCCAATAGTGCCCACTCCCTCAGTACTGACCCTCCAACAGTGCGGCGCTCCCTCAGCACTGACCCTCTGACAGTGCCCACTCCCTCAGCACTGACCCCTCCCTCAACACTCACCCTTGGGGAGTGTTTGGATTACTCCCCGATACTGTGCCTGTAAGTGCTCGCTGAGTTTTCCAATAACTTGTCAAATCTGAAAAGTTGTCCAAACAACAGAATCATGTGCTTTTGCTGAACTGACCAATTGCAATTATTCTAAAAAAGATTAGTTTGATGTTTCCATCGTGAGCAGACATCATGACTTGCTGCGATCACCTGAGGTGTGTGATCTATTTGCCGTTTGTGATAGCATTAGGAAAGAATGAAATACATAGACTGAATGCTGCGATCCTTCCCATTTTCCAACATGGCTTGGTGCTATATCTGGTAAAGCTTCTGTCCTGAGGACGCATGTCTGTTTTTTACACATAAATGGAATCTAGCCATCGGTCAGCAGCTGCAGGTCATTGACATATATAGCTCTGATTTAAAGCCCTTATCCTCCTATTCAAAGCCCCCCCCTTCAACACCCACTCACCCCACTCCCAACACTTCCACATAGAGACAGGATAAAAAGCGCACATGGATTGAGAGATGGGCTTGTGAGAGTTTGCGGCAGACTTAGCTCCCACATGTGCTGAGTGCTTCTTGCTAATCTGAAAGTTTCTTCCTCATCTCCATCTCCCAGCTGCTTTGTAGAGCTCACAGGGTGGCTGGTTCCCTTGCAAAATGTCTCTCATCTGTGAACGAGAAGTCAACACAAGAGGATACATTAACTGGCTGAATGTGAGTTTTCACTGCGGAGAACAGAGAGACTCTTACTGAGCTGGTGGAGATCAGGTCCCTTCCCTGGAACCTCAGGCAGCTCAGTTTCCTGAGAGCCAATGATATGCTTTTTGATCCTTTGTGATCTATAACTGGCCACACTGTACACACTTCAGTTACTGCTTTTTGAAACAGATGTTTGTGGTCCTTTCTCAGTTCAGTACGCAACCTTAGAAAGCATCAATAGAGTTTTATAAAAGGGCTTTACACCCAAGAACAATGAAACACCATTTGAAAAGTGGTTTCATTTCGAAAGACAATCAGAAAAAGGTTTGCATCCTGTACCTTCATCTCCCGATTATCCAACCTTGCGCAGCCTTAACAGTTCAGCTGAACAACAGTCTCAGAGTAGTAGAGATAGTAGGAGCTGCAGATGCTGGAGAATCTGAGATAACACGGTGTGAAGCTGGATGAACACAGCAGGCCAAGCAGCATCAGAGGGGCAGGAAAGTTGACGTTTCAGAAGGAGGATCTCCATCAGCTCAGTAAGAGTCTCTCTGTTCTCCGCAGTGAAAACTCACATTCAGCCAGTTAATGTATCCTCTTGTGTTGACTTCTCGTTCACAGATGAGAGACATTTTGCAAGGGAACCAGCCACCCTGTGAGCTCTACAAAGCAGCCGGGAGATGGAGATGAGAAAGAAACTTTCAGATTAGCAGTCTCAAAGCCTCTTTTTTTTCCATAGAAGAGTGTTTTTCTGAAATGCACTGGGATCCTCTCTTCTCCACCTATCATTTTGAGGCTGCTAGCGTCAGTTGCCACTTTGAAAGGCTTGGGAGCATTGGCCAGCACTGAGTTACTTCTTAAGATTGCCTTCAGCTTCTGAAATATTGCTTGGTGTTGTGCTGACTGTATCACTTTCACTGTCCTGGGAAACACCTGGATGTGTCTAACTTTATCCCGAGTAAAACTCTTTTCCGAATTCATTTTTGACGAAATTTGTTACTAATCATATCAGTAAGGCTTTGACCCAACCCATATGTTCTTTCCAAGTGCTGTCCATCGCAACGTCACCTGAATTACACAGCTATGAACCTCGACTACTACTTGATTTACGCGTGTCTGGAAAGTAGCCAGCATGCTCTTTAGCTCCAATGTGACTTTGGTATAACAAAAGTGGGTATGTCTTTACCCTTTGATGTTAATAGACTTTGCCAGATCCTCTTCAGCAGATCAATCTTTGAAAGAAATATGGCACTGCCAGCTACTTAACTTCTGTTTCTTCCTTATTTCTTCTGCTCAACCAAAGATGCTGGTCTTCAGTCCTGACACTGCTGCTACACCTCAAGAGCCCAAATTGTCATTGTGCTATATCTTCCATACCCATTAACTAATGTGTCAGCTCTAACTGCTGCTTCTTTACTGTCTCCGTGAGCGTTTAAATCTTCCTGTGCTTCCCTACATGTTCCTATCAGTCTTTCTAAAACCATAACACAAGGACCAGGAGCAGCGTAGGCCCATCTTGAGCCTTCCCTGCCATTCAATAAGGTCATGACTGATCTTTTCTTGGACTCAGTTCCACCTACTGTCTGGCTCCCCATAACCCTTAATCCCTTTACTGGTCAATAATCTGTCTTTGCCTCAGGCATTCAGCGAGGCAGCCTCACTGAGCAGGGAATTCCACAGATTCACAACCCTTTGGGTAAAGATGTTCCTCCTCAACTCAGTCCTAAACCTGCTCCCCCCTTATTTTGAAGCTATGCCTCCCAGTTCCAGTTTCACCTGCCAGTGAGAACAACCCCCCTGCTTCCAGCTAATCTATTCCCTTCATAATTTTATATGTTTCTATAAGATCCTCCCCTCATTCTTCTAAATTCCAATGAGTATAACCCCAGTCTATTCAGCTTCTCCTCATAAACCAACCCTCTCAACTCTGGAGTCAACTGAGTGAATCTCCTCTGCACCCCCTCCAGTGCCAGTACATCCTTTCTCAAGTAAGGAGACCAAAACTGCACACAGTACTCCAGGTGTGGCCTCACCGGCACCCCGTACAGCTGCAACCAAACCTCCCTGCTTTTAAACTCCATCCCTGTAGCAATGAAGGACAAAATTCCATTCGCCTTTTAATTACCTGCTGCACCTGCAAACCAACCTTCTGCGATTCATGTACAAGGACACCCAGGTCCCTCTGCATAGCAGCCTGCTGCACTTTTTCACCGTCAGAATAACGGTTCCATTTTGCTGTCATTCCACGAGCACTTCATCCAGCACTGACTATTCGTCTCTCTCCTCCAACAACCCCTTCCTCATCAATGTTAACAGATCTCTGGCCTCAGGGCTGTAAACTGACTCAGATTTGGAAGATTTCTGACAGCTGGATTCAGTGAAGAATCAGCAGTTTAGATTTGACACAGTGGTTAATAGAGGAGACACATCGCTGTGACAACTTGGGCTCTAGGCCTGCAGTGTTAGTGTCTTTTCCTCTGAGCCAGGGAACCCAGGTTCAAGTCCCACCTGCTCCTGCAGGCGTGTGGTGACATTAGGGGACGGGTTGATCCGAAAACACTGTATTAACGGGACGCGACAGTTAGCGCACAACGCTCCAGTCCGGTTAAAGCTATGAAGGCAACATTCTGCTGGCTAGACAAGATCTTAGTGAAATCTTCCCTGAATCATCATCTTCTTCTGGAGATCACAGCATTCCGAAGGTGTGCCTCACTTCCCCTCTGTCCCAGAGCATCTACACTCATTACACAAACAGAAACAGAACCTTCGGCCCAATCAGTCTGTGCTGACCATAATCCCCAAATTATACTGGTCCCGCCTGCTTGTCCCTGACCCATATCCCTCCAGACTTTTCCTATTAGATAGGAAACGGATAAGATAGAAGCAAGGGGGTGTTCCCACTGCAGGGTGAAACTGTTACTGGTGGGGGTGGGGGTGTCACATAGCCTTAAATTAAGGAGGCATGGATTTAGGACTGAGTTGAGAAGGAACATCTTCACCCAGAGGGTTGTGAATCTGTGGAATTCCCTGCCCAGTGACGCTGCCTCATTGAATGTATTTTAGGTTAGGACAGATTATTGACCAGTGAAGAGATTAAGGGTGATGGAGGACTGGAAGGTAAGTGGAGTTGAGTTAATGAGAGAGAGAGAGATCAGCTATGATCCTTATTGAATGGTGCAGCAGGCTCAAGGGGCCCCTTCCTGCTCCTGGTTCTTCTGAATGTACTTACCGAAACGTCTTTCAAATGTTGGAACTGTACCTCATTCCTTCCAAAGTTCATTCCGTACACGAGAGCCACGCCGTGTGTTTCAAAAAAAAAGTTGATCCTTATGAAATCTTTCTCCTCTCACTGTAAAAATATCTATTGATGCCTCCTACGTTTGGTCGCATTGAGCTTACTCTGTATCAAGTCAACAATCTAACTCCTTTGGGTGAATATCACCGGTGAGGTCAGATACGCACTGTCCCCTTGGCCATCTCCATTTAGACGATGGTTTCACACCTTCGAGGAGCACAGTCTCTGTATTTTCGAAATCACCGCACTATTAACAAGATGACAAACGACAAATCTCCCGTTTGCTGTCTAACCCTAACCCAGGATTCATGCTGAGTGGAATACTCAGTTAGTTCCCAATCTGGCCCCTAAATCCAGCTGATTCATTTGCAGCGATAGAGAGGGGGAGAGAGAGAGAAACACAATTAGAATCCTTTCAGAGACAGTAGGAACTGCAGACCCTGGAGAATCTGCAATAACAAGGTGGAGAGCTGAAGGAACACAGCAGGCCAAGCAGCATCAGAGGAGCAGGAAGGCTGAGGTTTCAGGTCGAGACCCTTCACCAGAAATGGGGGAGGGGAAGGGGGTTCTTAAATAAATAGGGAGAGAGGGGGAGGCGGATCAAAGGTGGATAGAGGAGAAAATAGGTGGAGAGGAGAGCATAGGTGGGGAGGTAGGGAGGAGATAGGTCCATCCGGGGGGACAGACAGGTCAAGGGGACGGGATGAGGTTGGTAGGTGGGAAATGGAGGTGCGACTTGAGGTGGGAGGAGGGGATAGGTGAGAGGAAGAACAGGTTAGGGAGGCGGGGGCGAGCTGGGCTGGTTTTGGGATGCAGTAGGGGGGAGGGGATGAGCTGGGCTGGTTTTGGGATGCAATTGGGGAAGGGGAGATTTTGAAGCTTGTGAAGCCCACATTGATACCATTGGGCTGCAGGGTTCCCAAGTGGAATATGAGTTGCTGTTCCTGCAACCTTCGGGTGGCATCATTATGGCACTGCAGGAGGCTCAGGATGGACATGTCGTCTGAGGAATGGGAGGTGGAGTTGAAATGGTGGGGCTTAAGGCGAGTGTGGAGCGGACAAGGGAGTCCTGGAGAGAGTGGTCTCTCTGGAAAGCAGATAAGGGTGGGGATGGAAAAATGTCTTGGGTGGTGGGGTCGGATTGTCGATGGCGGAAGTGTCGGAGGATGATGCGTTGGATTCGGAGGTTGGTGGGGTGGTATGTGAGGATGAGGGGGATTCTCTTTTGTTTTCTTTAATTGTGGGAGGGAGTGTGAGGGATGAGGTGCAGGATATGCGGGAGACACGGTTGAGGGCGTTCTCGACCACTGCAGGGGGGGTAGTCACTGTCCTTGAAAAACGAGTACATCTGAGATGTACGGGAGTGGAATGCCTGGGAGCAGGTATGGTCCACACCCTACCACCAACGCAGATGTCGCTCCACCCACGGCCTCCACAGCCATCAGCTCCAGAGGAGATAGCAGCACCCAGCCCTGCCGAATCTTCACCATCCCCCCAGGACCTCCCCCTGACTGAGAACCAACGGTCAGTCCTCAGCAAGGGGCTCACCTTTGTCCCCCTCCACCCACACATCAACGAATACCAGTCACGTTTGGACATAGAGCAGTTTTACCGCTGCCTTTGCCTCCACGCTTACTTCTTCAACCATGAGCCTAACCCGCCCTCCACTGACCCCTTCTCCCATCTCCAACAAACCCCTCCTCCTGGACACCATCCCCAGGCCTCCTACCTTCCCTCGACCTCTTCATCTCCAACTGCCGTCGAGACATTAACCGCCTCAACCTCTCCACCCCTCTCACCCACTCCAACCTCTCCCCCGCAGAACAGGCAGCCCTCCGCTCCCTCCACTCCAACCCCAACCTCACCAGCAAACCCGCAGACAAGGGTGGCGCAGTGGTAGTATGGCACACTGACCTCTACATCGCCGAGGGCAGACGCCAACTCTCTGACACCTCCTTCTACCGCCCCCTGGATCATGACCCCATCCCCAAACCATCATCTCCCAAACCATCTACAACCTCATCACCTCAGGGCACCTCCCAACCTCAGCCTCCAACCTCATCATTCCCCAACCCCGCATGGCCTGTTTCTATCTCCTTCCCAAAATCCACAAACCCGCCTGCCCTGGCTGACCTATTGACTCCACCTGCTCCTGCCCCACTGAACTCATCTCCACCTATCTGGACTCCATTTTCTCCCCCTTGGTCCAGGAACTCCCCACCTACATCCGTGACACCACCCACACCCTCCACTTCCTCTAGAACTTCCAATTCCCTGGTCCCCAACACCTCATCTTTACCATGGACGTCCAGCCCCTGTACACCTGTATTCCTCATGCAGATGGCCTTAAGGCCCTCCGCTTCTTCCTGTCCCACAGGCCCGACCAATCCCCCTCGCCAACACCCTCATCCGTCTATCTGAACTCATCCTCACCCTCAACAACTTCTCTTTCAATTCCTCCCACTTCCTACAGACAAAGGGGGTGGCCATGGGCACCCGCATGGGCCCCAGCTATGCCTGCCTCTTTGTAGGTTACATGGAACAGTCCCTCTTCCGCACCTACACAGGCCCCAAACCCCACCTATTCCTCCGTTACATTGATGACTGTATCGGCGCCGCCTCTTGCTCCCCAGAGGAGCTCGAACAGTTCATCCACTTCACCAACACCTTCCACCCCAACCTTAAGTTCACCTGGGCCATCTCCAACACATCCCTCACCTTCCTGGGCCTCTCAGTCTCCATCTTAGGTAACCAGCTAGAAACTGATGTCCATTTCAAGCCCACTGACTCCCACACCTACCTAGAATACACCTCCTGCCACCCACCTTCCTGCAAAAATTCCATCCCCCATTCCCAATTCCTTCGCCTCCGCCGCATCTGCTCCCAGGATGAGGCATTCCACTCCCAACATCTCAGATGTCCACGTTCTTCAAGGACTGCAACTTCCTCCCCTCAGTGGCCGAGAACACCGCATTTCCCGCAACACATCCCTCACACCTCGCCCCCACAATAACCACCAAAACAGAATCCCCCTCGTCCTCACATACCATCCCACAAACCTTCGACACTTCCGCCATCTACAACCCGACCCCACCACCCAAGGCATTTTTCCATCCCTACCCTTGTCTGCTTTCCAGAGAGACCACTCTCTCCAGGACTCCCTTGTCCACTCCACACTCACCTCCAACCCCACCACATCCAGCACCTTCCCCTGCAACCGCAGGAAGTGCTACACTTGCCCCCACACCTCTCCCACACCCCCATCCCAGGCCCCAAGATGACTTTCCACTTCAAGCAAATGTTCACCTGCACATCCGCCAATGTGGTATATTGTATCCATTGTACCCGGCGTGGCTTCCTCTACATTGGGGAAACCAAACAGAGGTTTGGTATCAATGTGGATTTCACAAACTTCAAAATCTCCCCTCCCCCTACTGCATCGCAAAACCAGCCCAGCTCAACCCCGCCTCCCTAACCTGTTCCTCCCCTCACCTATCCCCTCCTCCCACCTCAAGCCACACCCACATCGCCTACCTACTAACCTCATCCAGCTCCCTTGTCCGTCCTCCCTGGACTGACCTATCCCCTCCCTACCTCCCAAACTACACTCACCTTTACTGGCTCCATCCCCGCCTCTTTGACCGGTCTGTCTCCTCTCCACCTATCTTCTCCTCTATCCATCTTCAATTTGCCTCCCCTCCCTCCCTATTTATTTCAGAATCCCCTTCCCCTCCCCAACTTCTGATGAAGGGTCTAGGCCTGCAACGTCAGCTTTTGTGCTCCTGAGATGCTGCTTGGCCTGCTGTGTTCATCCAGCTCGACACCTTGTTATCTCAGATTCCCCAGCATCCTACCATATGTGTTTGTTGGTTCGCTGAGCTGACTGTTCTTCATGCAAACGTTTAGTTTCCCTCCAGGGTGATATAGTCAGCACTGTGTAGCCCCTGTTGGAGCACTGTTGCTCTGAATTTATATGGTGCCGGTTAACCTTATGCCCTTCTGTGTGGGAGTGTATTGAAACAATGGGAGAGCTGGTTGCGCTGTCTTTCTGCGAGCTGGTGTTCAAGAGGAAAGTTACAGGTCGAGAACAAGCAAAATAAAGACAATGAGAATTCTTGGAGGTCTGGTTTTCAAACACTGATGCGATAAGCAAACATGTTGAAATAGACCCTCATCCAGTACCGTTTTGGTGAAAAAGAACCAGCATGACCGACCGGAACATGAAAATTCAGAGCAAAACAGAACAACAGCGTTTCAACTGAGTGTACAGAGCACCAACGATGTCATCTATAAACAGGAGATGAAATGTTTGCATGAAAACCGGTCAGCTCAGTGAACCAACCAACAGCGCCAACCGCAAACCAGAGACAGGTCCTGCTGAAAAATATTGAGCACACTTTTTCCGAAGCTCGCTGTGTTTGTGGGTCATACCCAGTTTTCTTCAGATGTTTTAGTCTCCAAACCTGAGTGTGAGCCCCTGTCAAAAATCTGCTTCAAGGCATCACGACCCTGAGAAACCTCCCCTGATGGTGAACCAGAAATTTCCTGCACATCTCCTGTTCTGCATGAGCAAGGTCCAGCTTGCTCTGGCCCAAAGCAATTTCTCAAGTGATTCACACACTGTTCCTCGGATTTCAGGAGGGATTCGACAAATTTAAATACTTTTTGACTAAACCTGAAACTGCGTCCCATGTTCTCCCCTTGAGAGTTTACAGCTGACACCAATCCCCAACCCGTTTCAACTCAGCTCTTTTTAGCACATTTCCCTCTTCCCCTGCGCCCCAACCTCCTGTTTGCACTTTTTCACAGTTTCCACATTTCCAATTCCCAACTGATCCATTCCACCCTCCTGTCCTGAGTTTTTCCAGCCGTCTCATGTCTCCTCAGTCAAGGATCGTGGAATCCCCGACAATGTGAACGCAGGCACTTCAGCCCAGCGAATACACACGAGCCCCACACACCAGCCATCCCTGGAAGAGTATCTCACCCAGGCCCAACATCAGCCTGTCCCTGAAGACCTGCATTTAGCACGGCCAATCCACCATAACCTGTACATCCCTGTGCACTACGGGACAATTTAGCACGGCCAATCCACCCTAACCCGCACATCCCTGGACACTACAGGACAATTTAGCATGGCCAACCCACCCTAACCCGCACATCCCTGGGCACTATGGGACAATTTAGCACAGCAAACCCACCCTAACCCGCACATCCCTGGGCACTATGGGACAATTTAGCACAGCAAACCCACCCTAACCCGCACATCCCTGGGCACTATGGGACAATTTAGCACGGCCAATCCACCCTAACCCGCACATCCCTGGGCACTATGGGACAATTTAGCACGGCCAATCCACCCTAACCCGCACATCCCTGGGCACTATGGGACAATTTAGCACGGCCAATCCCACCCTAACCTGCACATCCCGGGATACTATGGGACAATTTAGCACGGCCAACCCACTCTAACCCGCACATCCCTGGGCACTACGGGACAATTTATCACGGCCAATCCACCCTAACCTGCACATCCCTGGGCACTATGGGACAATTTAGCACGGCCAACCCACTCTAACCCGCACATCCCTGGGCACTACGGGACAATTTATCACGGCCAATCCACCCTAACCCGCACATCCCTGGGCACTACGGGACAATTTATCACGGCCAATCCACCCTAACCCGCACATCCCTGGGCACTATGGGACAATTTAGCACGGCCAATCCACCCTAACCCGCACATCCCTGGGCACTATGGGACAATTTAGCACGGCCAACCCACCCAAACCCGCACATCCCTGGGCACTATGGGACAATTTAGCACGGCCAACCCACCCTAACCTGCACATCCCTGGGCACTATGGGATAATTTAGCACGGCCAACCCACCCTAACCCGCACATCCCTGGGCACTATGGGACAATTTAGCACGGCTAACCCACCCTAACCCGCACATCCCTGGGCACTATGGGACAATTTAGCACGGCCAATCCCACCCTAACCCGCACATCCCTGGGCACTATGGGACAATTTAACACGGCCAACCCACCCTAACCTGTACATCCCTGGGCACTATGGGACAATTTAGCACGGCCAACCCACCCTAACCTGCACATCCCTGGACACTATGGGACAATTTAGCACGGCCAACCCACCCTAACCCGCACATCCCTGGGCACTATGGGACAATTTAGCACGGCCAATCCACCCTAACCCGCACATCCCTGGGCACTATGGGACAATTTAGCACGGCCAACCCACCCTAACCTGCACATCCCTGGGCACTATGGGACAATTTAGCATGGACAACCCACCATAACCTGCACATCCCTGGGCACTATGGGACAATTTAGCATGGCCAACCCACCCTAACCCGCACATCTTTGCACTGTGGGAGAAAAGAAGATCACCCGGAGGAACCCCCGGCAGACACGGGGAGAGCGTGTAAATATTCTTGGATATCACCATGTTCGGACATTTTAATATCTAAGGAACCGGGCCTCATTTGCATTTCCTCTGGGCCCAAGGATCATGTTAATACCATGATTTTCTCTGCCTTCCTGACTCTGCCTGGCAATGTCACCCCCAGCTTACCCACCAATCAACCTGCCCATTCAAATTTCCCCTTCTGTCTGTGCAGGGTCCACTCTCCCACCTGCCAGAAATTTATGGCTCGTGCCAGCAGCATGCAGGACAGAAGCCCGAGTGCCCCCCTTTACCTGCGTTAGTTCGGAATGCCTCGGCCAAATACCTGTCTCTTTATTTTGAAATGCAGTCCCTGTCGAGCTCCCAAATGATGTTCCCCTACAAAGGGCTTGTGTGTTGATAGTCAAGTCCCAGAATTCAACACAAGATTGTTCTTCTCTTTCAGAGACTGGAAAGATTCAAGAGCTGCTACCGTGTAATTCCATGATTTAAAGCCTACTCTCCAGGTTACAGTGTAACAGGTTTATTCGAAAACAAAGGTTTTTGGACCCCTGTTCTTTCTGCATGTGCTCGTGAGCGAGAAATATCAGGCTCAGCATTTATACTGAAAAGATCAAAGGATCACACCACAGATGAGGATGTATTAAACAAACCTGAGATACTGTTAAATCTTAAACCTGTTCGAAGGTTTTAACCGATTAATATGTATATGTAAATGCCCGAATCCCTCTCAAGCCCCTGTCCTGTGAGGACTAAAGGTTTTATCAGTGTAAAGAAGAGGGGACATTTTATAAAATAAAGACTGAAAAAACTGCGGATGCGGCACATCAGGGACAGGCAGAAGTTGCTGGAAGTCCTCAGCAGATCAGGCAGCATCTGTGAAAGAAAGAAATCAGAGTGAATTTTCGGGGCCGGTGACCCTTCCTGGGAACATTTCAGGCCAGACAATGCCTGTTAGATGAAAGAGTGGGCCTGCATTTTCGTTTGGAGTTGGACTGGTTTTGTTTAATGCCATATTGACTGACTGTCGGCAAATTGTGTGATTTTTGAACAAAGTAAAATGTATCTGCAACTATAAATCCACACCGCAGATTCACGAGTGTGTGTGTGAGAAAATGTGTGTCAGAGAGTGAGTGTGAGCGTGTGTGTGTGTGTGTTTGTGTGTGAGTTTGTGTGTGTGTGAGTGTGTGTGTGTATGTGTGTGTGTTTGTGTGTGTGTGTGTGTGTGTGTGTATGTGTGTGTGTGTGTTTGTGTGTGTGAGAGTGAATGTGTGTGTGTGTGTGTGTGTGTGTGTGTGTGAGTGTGTGTGTGAGTGAATGTGTGTGTGTGTTTGTGTGTGTGTGAGTGTGTGTGTGTGTTTGTGTGCATGTGTGTGTGTGTGTGTGCGCGCATGCTGCAGCATGTGAGTACTGACCCTCCGACAGTGCCCACTCCCTCAGCACTGACCCTCCGACAGTGCCCACTCCCTCAGCACTGACCCTACGACTGTGCCCACTCCCTCAGCACTGACCCTCCGACAGCGCCCACTCCCTCAGCACTGACCCTCCGACAGTGCCCACTCCCTCAGTACAGACCCTACGACAGTGCCCACTTCCTCAGCACTGACCCTCCGACAGTGCCCACTCCCTCAGCACTGACCCTCCGACAGTGCCCACTCCCTCAGTACAGACCCTACGACAGTGCCCACTCCCTCAGCACTGACCCTCTGACAGTGCCCACTCCCTCAGCACTGACCCTTGGTGGTGGATGTGAATGGGCTGTGGTATGGCTCCAATGGGATTGTTTGGAGTGGGACTGAGCAGTTTTCCCAATTTGAATGGAAACATTCGCACTGTTGAAGAAAGTTTCATTCTGTCTTGTGGCCGTGTGGAATGAGATGCTCACAGTAATTTAATCCTTCCTCATCTATATTTAATTGCACAGATTTGATTCCTGCACAGAGTTTCACGTTACAACCCTGAATCGGGGCTGGGATTATTCCATCTTCTGTCCAGTATCGATTGACGTTGTCTCAGCCAGAAGGATTTCACTACGTCCCACAGCTTGTCTCCCCAAGCTCTCGATCTCCTCGGTCAGTGCTGAGTACGGAGATAATATCAATCCCTGATCTCATCCCACAGCACCTGGCCTTCCCCTCCCTCCTGCCCTCAGCAACATCTCAACTCCATATCTGGGCCTGTGCGTGAAGATGTGATACACACAGCCCCATCTCCTCTGTCTCCATTTCTCTCTCTCTCTATCTCACACTCTCTCTATCCCTCCCAGTCACCCTCACTCCCTGAGTCGCATTCTGTGTTTCTCTGCCCTATGTCTCCCTTTCTCCTTCTCTCTTTCCCTCCCTCCCTGTCTCTCTCTCCACCCCATCTCTCTCTCTCCCTCACTCTGTCCCTCACACTCTACCCCTGCCAGCCCCTCTCTGTTCCTCTCCCCCATTCCTCCTCTCACTCTCTCTCTCTCCCCCCCACTCTCTCTCTCTCACTCTCCCCACCCTCTCTCTTCTCTCCCTCCCCCAACTCTCTCTGTCTCTCTCCTCTGCCTCCTGCCCCACTCTCCCACTCTTTCTCTCCCCAACTTACCATCCTCTCTCTCTCTTTCTGTCTCTCTCCCCCACCTCCTGCCCCGCTCTCTCACTCTCTCTCACCCCCCCCACTTACCATCCTCTTTCTCTCTCTGTCTCTCTCCCCTGTCCCTGGTGTAACTGACTGTCCCTGGTGTATCTGCCTGTCCCTGGTGTTACTGCCTGTCCCTGGCATAAGGGCCTGTCCCTGGTGTATCTGCCTGTCCCTGGTGTATCTGCCTGTCCCTGGTGTATCTGTCTGTCCCTGGTGTATCTGCCTGTTTCTGGTGTTACTGCCTGTCACTGGTGTGTCTGCCTGTCTCCGGTGTATCTGTCTGTCCCTGGTGTTACTGCCTGTCTCTGGTGTAACTGCCTGTCTCTGGTGTTGCTGCCTGTCCCTGGTGTGAGTGCCTGTCCCTGGTGTAACTGCCTGTCCCTGGTGTATCTGCCTGTCCCTGGTGTATCTTCCTGTCCCTGGTGTATCTGCCTGTCCCTGGTGTGTCTGCCTGTCTCTGGTGTTGCTGCCTGTCCCTGGTGTAACTGCCTGTCCCTGGTGTAACTGTCTGTCCCTGGTGTATCTTCCTGTCCCTGGTGTAACTGCCTGTCCCTGGTGTAACTGTCTGTCCCTGGTGTATCTTCCTGTCCCTGGTGTATCTGCCTGTCCCTGGTGTGTCTGCCTGTCCCTGGTGTATCTGCCTGTCCCTGGTGTGTCTGCCTGTCCCTGGTGTGCCAGCCTGTCCCTGGTGTATCTGCCCATCCCTGGTGTTACTGCCTGTCCCTGGTATTCCTGCCTGTCCCTGGTGTATCTGCCTGTCCCTCATCTGTCTGCCTGTCCCTGGTGTTACTGCCTGTCCCTCGTCTGTCTGCCTGTCCCTGGTGTTACTGCCTGTCCCTGGAGTAACTGCCTGTCCCTGGTGTATCTGCCTGTCCCTGGTGTAAGTGCCTGTCCCTCGTCTGTCTGCCTGTCCCTGGTGTTACTGCCTGTCCCTGGAGTAACTGCCTGTCCCTGGTGTATCTGCCTGTCCCTGGTGTGTCTGCCTGTCCCTGGTGTTACTGCCTGTCCCTGTAATGTGACAAGTGAATCCCCAGCACTTTGCTCTGACCCTGTTGAAACAGCAACATCGACAGAAACTGAAACCCAGCCCCTAAAATACATCAGGCAGAATTTCATCTTCCACAAGCTGAAGCAGTCCCATTCCTGCTGTCTATCAGGAAACATCACTCACACTTCCCATCTGACTGCAGTTTTCTCTCTCTCTCTCTTTCTCTCTCTCTCTTTCTTTCTCTATCCATCTGTCTTTCTATCTGTCTGTCTGTCTGTCTGTCTATCTATCTATCTGTCTATCTATCTATCTATCTATCTGCCTATCTATCTAT
>NC_081399.1:11020015-11035015 GCF_030684315.1 Stegostoma tigrinum | reverse complement strand
TTAGCGTTAGGGTTAGGGTTAGCGTTAGAGTTAGGGTTAGGGTTAGGGTTTGTGGCAGGGTTAGGGTTAGGATTAGGGTTAGGGTTAGTGTTAGGGTTAGGGTTAGGGTTAGTGTTAGGGTTAGGCTTAGGGTTAGGGTTAGGGTTAGCGTTAGGGTTAGTGTTAGGGTTAGCGTTAGGGTTAGGGTTAGGGTTAGGGTTAGGGTTAGGGTTAGGGTTAGGGTTAGGGTTAGGGTTAGGGTTAGGGTTAGGGTTAGTGTTAGGGTTAGGCTTAGGGTTAGGGTTAGGGTTAGCGTTAGGGTTAGTGTTAGGGTTAGCGTTAGGGTTAGGGTTAGGGTTAGGGTTAGGGTTAGGGTTAGGGTTATGATTATTGTTAGGGTTAGGTTTAGGGTTAGGGTTAGGGATAGGGTTAGCGTTAGCATTAGGGTTAGGGTTAGCAATAGTGTTATGGTTAGGGTTAGGGTTAGGGTTAGTCTTAGGGTTAAGGTTAGGGTTAGGGTTCGGGTTAGGGTTTGTGTTAGGGTTAGGATTAGGATTAGGGTTAGGGTTAGGGTTAGGGTTAGTGTTAGGGTTATGGTTTGGGTTAGGGTTAGGCTTAGGGTTAGGGTTAGGGTTAGCATTAGGATTAGGGTTCGGCTTAGGGTTAGGGTTAGGTTTAGGGTTAGGGTTATGGTTAGGGTTAGGGTTTGGGTTAGGGTTAGGGCCAGGGTTAGTGTTAGTGTTAGTGTTAGGGATAGGGTTAGGGTTAGGGTTAGGGTTAGGGTTAGGGTTAGGGTTAGGGTTAGGGTTAGGGTTATGGCTAGGGTTAGCGTTAGGGTTAGGGTTAGGGCTAGGGTTAGCGTTAGGGTTAGGATTATTTTTAGGGTTAGGGTTAGGGTTAGGTTTAGGATTACGTTTAGGTTTAAGGTTAGGGTTAGGGTTAGGGTTAGGTTTAGGGTTAGGGTTAGGGTTATGATTATGGTTAGGGTTAGGGTTAGGGATATGGTTAGGGTTATGTTTAGGGTTAGGATCAGTGTCAGGGCGATATGGTTAGTGTTAGGATCAGTGTCAGTGCGGTTAGTGTTAGGGTTTGTGTTAGGGTTAAGGATAGGTTTCGGGTTAGGGTTAGGGTTAGGGTTAGGGTTTGGGTTAGGGTTAGGGTTAGAGTTAGAGTTAGGGTTAGTCTTAGGGTTAAGGTTAGGCTTTGTGTTAGGGTTAGGGATAGATTTAGGGTTAGGGTTAGGGTTAGGGTTAGGGTTAGGGTTAGGGTTATGGTTAGGGTTAGGGCTTGGGTTAGGGTTAGGGTCAGGGTTAGTGTTAGTGTTAGGGTTAGGGTTAGGGTTAGGGTTAGGGTTATTGTTAGGGTTAGGGTTTGTGTTAGGTTTAGGGTTAGGGTTAGATTTCGGTTTCGGGTTGGGGTTAGGGTAAGGTTAGAGTTAGGGTTAGGTTTCGGGTTAGTGTTAGTGCTAGGGTTAGAGTTAGGTTTAGGGTTAGGTTTAGGGTTAGGTTTAGGGTTAGAGTTAGGTTTAGGGTTAGGGTTAGGGTTTGGGTTAGGGTTAGGGTTCGGATCAATGTCAGCACGATGGGGTTAGTGTTCGGATCAGTGTCAGGGCGGCTAGTGTTGGGGTTTGGGTTAGGGTTATGGATAGGGTTAGGGTTACGGTTATGGTTAGGTTTAGGGTGAGGGTAAGGATTTTGGTTAGGGTTAGGGTTAGAGTTAGGTTTAGGGTTTTGGTTAGTGTGATAGGGTTAGGGTTAGGCTTAGGGTTAGGGCTAGGGTTAGGGTTAGGGTTATGGTTAGTGTTAGGGTTAGGGTTAGGGTTAGGGTTAGGGTTAGTGATAGGTTTAGGATTAGGGTTAGGGTTAGGCTTATGGTTAGTGTTACGGTTAGGGATAGGGTTTGGGTTATGGTTAGGGATAGGTTTAGGATTAGGGTTAGGGTTAGGGTTAGGGTTAGGGATAAGGTTAGGGTTAGGGTTAGGGTTAGGATTAGGGTTAGGGTTAGGGTTAGGGTTAGGGATAAGGTTAGGGTTAGGGTTAGGGTTAGGGTTAGGGTTAGGGTTAGTGTTAGGGTTTAGGTTAGGGTTCGGGCTCGGGTCAGGGTCATCTGTGTGTATCTGTGAATGTGTGTTTCTGTGTGTGTGATGTGTCTATGTTCTGCCTCTTTTCATGGGTCTGTTTTCTATCAGGTCCATGTTAGATCTGTGTTCTCTTCATGCTCTGTCTGAGCTAGGTCTGTGACCCCCACATGTTTTGTCTACGTTTTATGTTTGTTGGGTCGATGTCTAGTCCATATTCAGCCTGTGATTGGCCCATGGTGTGTCTTTGTTGGGTCCATGTATGTTCAATGATCTGTCCATGTTCGTGGTATGTTGTGCCTGTATTCGGGTTATATTGTGTGCATGTTCGATCTGTGTTCTCTTTGCATTGTGTCTGCATTTGGTCAGTGTTCATTCTGCTCGTAGTGTGCCTGTGCTGTCCGTATTTTATCCGTGTTTACTCCGTGTTTTTCCCGTGTTGTCTCTGTTTTGGGTTGATATTGAGCTATGGACAGTGCAGCAGGAGTTGGAGACCTTTGATGGTAAACATCATGTTTTCTCTCTCTCTCTCTCTATCTCTCCTCACTCCCTCTCTCCCTCCATCCCTCCCTCCCTTCAGCTTGCAGCACAGGTCCTCGAGGACGAAAATATTGGTTTCGGATTGGTCGATGCAGAGGAGGATGAGGCTGTTGCAAAGAAACTGGGTGAGTACCCTTTGGGAGAGGTAACTCTGAATGGGAGGAGGTTAGGGATGGAGGGGCACAATGGGGCGAGGGAGTGGGAGGGGACAAAGGGACATGCGGTGAGGGAGGAAGGAGGAGAGAGTGGGAGGGTAGGGAGGTGGCAGAGGAGATGGGGAGAGCGTGGAGGGAGTAGGAATGAGGAGTAGGAGGGGAGTGAATGGGAGGGGTAGGAGGGGTGTGGAATAAAGGGAGGAGAGTGGGTAGGAGAGGTAAAGGCTGGGCAAGAGATTGGAGAGGACCCGAGGAGAGATGGAGACAGGAGACGAGTTACGAAGGAAGATGATGATATGGCCGCAGAGGGAGGAAGAGTGTTTGCAAATGAGGGGAGTGAGTGAGGGGAGAGAGAGGAGGGGAGATGAGGAGAAGTCATTGGAGGGGAATTGAGGAGCGATGAGGGCTGAGGAGTTGACCCTTCGGGGGAGGTGAGGGGCCCTTGAGGCGAGCTGCTAAGGCTGTGCAGGCATAGAAGTAGAGGTCTTTCAGAGGGATAGCAGCCAGAGGAAGTTGATGGGCAGAACACAACACATTGAGGGCAGACCTCCACCTACTGCCTACTGCATCGGTCTCTCTGAGAGTGCCAGGAGGGATTGAAGAGTGAGGGATGTGGTAGACTTCGGCTGTGGGACGGAGGGACAGAGGGTGCTGTCAATGTCAGCGATCACTCAGTCACCTTTCCTTCTCCCCTCCACCTGCGGTGTCCCAGGTTTGACTGAGGAAGGCAGCATCTATGTCTTCAAGGAGGACAATGTGATCGAGTATGATGGAGAGATGGCCGCTGACACCATTGTGGAGTTCCTCTTAGACGTGAGTGACCTCACCTACTCCCGGATAGACGAACAGACCGAGGGGGAGAGTGAGACACTGTGAGCCTGTCAGAGCCGAAAATACTGCAGCGAGTAACTCCCCTCCTGACTCCCCCAAATCCTGTCCCACTATCGACAAGACAGGAGTGCGATGGAGTACCCCCCACTTGCCCCTGGATCGGGGCAGCTCCAACAACACTCAAGAAGCTCGACACCACCCAGGAGAAAGCAGCCCACCGTTCCAACCACCACCGACGCTCAGTCGCAGCAGTGTGTACCATCTACAAGATGCTCTGCAGAAATTCACCAAAGATCCACAGGCAGCACTCCCCGTATCCCTCAGTTAGACCCACACTCGGAGCACCGTGCACAGTTCCGGTCCCTGTATCCCTCAGTCAGACCCACACTCAGAGCACCGTGCACAGTTCCGGTCCCTGTATCCCTCAGTTAGACCCACACTCGGAGCACGGTGCACAGTTCCGGTCCCTGTATCCCTCAGTTAGACCCACACCCGGAGCACCGTGCACATTTCTGATCTCTGTAGCATGTGCATGCAGTCTGGTTTGTCTGTCTATCTCTCTCTCCCCCTCTATCTTGCTCTTCCTTTCTCTCTCTCTTTCTCTCTCTCCCTGAACCTTTATAAATTCAGACTATTTAGTCAGTTTATCTCAGTATTTCTCTTTTTCTCTGATCCCCCTCCAGTATCAGACTGTCTGGACAGTTAGTGTATTGAATTTTACGGTTCAGAAGTAGGCCATTCTCCCCACCATGTCTGTACTGGCTCCTGAAAGAGCTACCCAGCTAGTCCCATCCTCCACCCCTACCTCCATAGCCTTCTAAATCCATCCCTTTCAAATCTATAGAAGAGGCTTCACAGTGAGGTTAAAATTGTTACAGAGATAGTACGAACTGCAGATGCTGGGGAATCTGAGATAACAAGGTGTGGAGCTGGATGAACACAGCAGGCCAAGCAGCATCAGAGGAGCAGGAAAGCTGACATTTTGGGCCTAGACCCTTCTTCAGAAGAAGATGATTCTCGGCCCGAGACGTCAGCCTTCCTGCTCCTCTGATGCAGCTTAGCCCGCTGTGTTCATCCAGCTCCACACCTTGTTAACTCAGATTCCCCAGCATCTGCAGTTCCTACTATCCCCTTTCAAATCTGTAACCAACTTTTGTCTGAAACATCCCACAGAACCCACCTGCACCACTCTCCCAGCAGGGCTTTCCGCATCGCTCCAAGCTCTCTCTGAAATTGTGACGCCCCCACCACCACCGCACCCCCCCCCCACCCGCCCCCACCCCCAGTTACTGAAATAACAACTTGTGGAAACAGAATATCCTTCTTTAACCCTGTCAAAATTGTTCATCATTTTGAACATCTCAGGAAGATCACCCCTTCACTTTCTTCAATGCCAGGAGAATAAGCCCAATTTCTCCAAACTTTCCTTGGATCCAAAATCCCTCATGTCTGGTATCATTCTGAAAAATCTCCTTTGCACTCCCTCCTGGGTTTTAACAACCTTCCTCAAATAAGGCTCCCACAACAGAACCAAATGTGGACAGACTCAGGATTTGTAGAGCTGTAATTTCACTTCCTTGTTTTAATAATCTATGCCGCCTTTTATAAACCCAAGGATCCTATAAACCTTCTTAATAACTGTTTGACTTTACCTGGCCACCTTCGGAGGCTCATGGACATGAACCCCACGGTCTCCCTGCTCCTGCACTCCCCTCCGAGTTGCACCCTTGAGCCTGTATTGTTTCAGCTACCACAGTGTATTACCTCACATTGCTCGGCTTCGAAATCCATCTGCTTTGAGTGTCAATGTCCCGCTGAAATCACCCATCCTCACCCTCACAATTCCCTGTTCTCCCAAGCTTAGCATCATCTGCCAATTTAGAGATTCCGCCCTCAACACCCAGCTCCAAATCATTTCTATAAATCCACAAAAGCCGGTCCCAACACTGATTCCTTAGGAGCACCACTTTCAACTCATCTCCAGTCTGAGAAATGCCCACCTACGCTTACCCTCTGTTTCCTAACCCTTTAACCACCTTCTCATCCACACTGCTCAGGGCCCATCAATCCCAAACCCACAGTCAGCTTAGTTCATCTCCACCCTCCCACCGCCACCCCCCACCCCCCAAGCTCTCTGTGTTTATCTCTCTCTCTCTCTCTTTTCTCTGTCTCTCCATCTGTCTGTCTCTCTCTCTCACACACTCTGTCTGTCTCTATCTCTGACTCCCTCTTTCTCTGTTTCTCTCTCTCTCTCTCTTTCACTGTCTCTCTCTCTCTCTTTCTCACTCCCTTTCTCTCTCTCTCTCTCTCTGTTGCTCTCACTCTGTTTCTCTCACGCGCTCACACTCTGTTTTCTCTCTCTCTCTCTGTGACTCCTCCAAAGATTTAGACAGTCCAGTCACTTTATTTCTCTCCTTCTCTCTCTGTCTCCCTCTCCTTCCTTCTCTCTCCCTCACTCTCACCCTCTCTCTCTGTCTCCATCCTTCCCTCCCTCTCCTTCACTCTCACCCTCTCTCTCTGTCTCCCTCCCTCCCTCTCCCTCACTCTAACCCTCTCTCTGTCTCCCTCCTTCCCTCCCTCTCACTCACACTAACCCTCTCTCTCTGTCTCCCTCCTTCCCTCCCTCTCCCTCACTCTAACCCTCTCTCTGTCCCCCTCCTTCCCTCCCTCTCCCTCACTCTGACCCACTCTCTCTGTCTCCCTCCTTCCCTCCCTCTCCCTCACTCTAACCCACTCTCTCTGTATTCCTCCTTCCCTCCCTCTCCTTCACTCTAACCCTCTCTCTGTCTCCCTCCTCCCTCTCCTTCCCTCTCACCTCCATCACTCTCACCCTCTCTCTCTGTCTCCCTCCTCTCCCTCCCTCTCCCTCACTCTAACCCTCTCTTTCTCTGTCTCCCTCCCTGTCTCTCCTTCCCTCTATCTCTCTATGTCTCCTTCCCTCTCTCACTCACACTCTGTCTCTCATCCTTTCTCTCACCTTCTCTCTCTGTCTGTCTCTCTCTCTCTGACCCCCTCCAGCTTCTCGAAGACCCTATAGAGATGATTGATGATGAAGGCGAGATTGAAGTTTTCGAAGATGATGATGATGAGCCCAAGTTGGTCGGTTACTTCAAGAATGAAGACTCTGAACGTAAGGGGCTGCTTTACAAATCCAGGCTCAAGGAGCTTCCTTCTGTTCATTCTGTATTCCCACCTTCCCCTCTGCTGCAGGAATACAGACTAACTGTTCTCCTCTGTCCCACCAATTCCCTCCATTAACGTCCTGTCCCCTTCAATATCCACCCCTTATGTTCCCTAATCCCCCCAATCCTCCCCTCCAGTATTCATACCCTCCAATCTCTCATTCCCCCAATCCCCCATTCCCCCAATATCCACCCCCTCCAATCTCTAATTTCCCCAAACCCCTCCCCCACAATATCCATCCCCTCCAATCTCTAATTACCCCAATCCCCCTCCCCCACAATATCCACCCCCTCCAATCTCTCATTCCCCCAATCCCCCACTCACCCAATATCCACTCCCTCCAATCTCTAATTTCCCCAATCCCCCTCCCCCACAATATCCACCCCCTCCAATCTCTAATTTCCCCAATCCCCCTCCCCCAGAATATCCACCCCCTCCAATCTCTAATTTCCCCAATCCCCCTCCAATCTCTCATTCCCCCATACCTCCACTCGCACAATATCCACCCCTTCCAATCTCTCATTCCCCCATACCCCCACTCCTCCAATATCCACCCCCTCCAATCTCTAATTTCCCCAAACCCCTCCCCCACAATATACACCCCCCCAATCTCTAATCACCCCAATCCCCCTCCACCACAATATCCACACCCTCCAATCTCCGATCAGCCCAATCCCCCTCCCCCACAATATCCACCCCCTCCAATCTCTGATCACCCCAATCCCCCTCCCCCACAATATCCACCCCCTCCTATCTCACATTCCCCCAATCCCACAATCTCCATCCACCCAATACCCACGCCCCTCCAATCCCTAATCCCCCCAATCTCCCTCCCCTCCAATTCTATAAAATGTCCCCTCATTCTTCCAAATTCCAATGAGTACATTCCCAATGAGCAGAATCGCTCGTCCCCTAACATTTAATGAACTCTATCTCCACTCTGTCTTATAAATGTTTAAGGATTCTGCATCCATTGTCTTTTGAGGAAAGCAAGTCCAAAAACGCACAAAAAAAATGTTTTAAATGAGTGTTTCAACCCCCTCCTTTTTAATCAGAGATCCTTAGCTCTTGGTTTGCCCACAAGAGGAAAGATCCCATCCCCACCCATGCTGTGAAGATCCACCCCCCGACCCTGCTTTAATTCAGTTGCTTCTGACCCTTTCTCAACTCCTCAGGCTGAGTGTATCTGGTCCTTCCTCAAAAGGCAATCCATTCGATCCAGGAACTCATCTGGTAAATCAACTCTAAATTGCTTCCAGTGTATTAATGAATGTACAGTGACCAGCCCTGTCCCCAGTGCTCCCGATATAATCTCATCAATGTCTGTGTAACTGATGTAGACAACCTCCCCAGTCTTGCATTCCATTTCCCTCGCAATGAACTACATCATGTTGATTACTTGCTGCACCTGCACGCTAACCTTCTGTGATCCGTGTGCGAGGATACCCAGATCCCTCTGCATCTCAGCACTCTGCAACTTCTTGCCACTCAGGTGATAGGTTTTTGTCATTCTTCCCAGCAAAATGGACAATTTCTCTCTTCTCCATGTTGGACCCCAGTTGCCGAATCTTGGGCCCACGCACGACCCATCATTATCTCCTAGTAGTTTCCTTATAATCTACACAAGCTGGTAATTGGGACTGGGTTAATTTAGCATATCTCGTCAGCATGCACGGGTTGGATCGTAGGGTCTCTTTCTGTACTGTGCAGCTCTATGACACGATGACTCTTACTTAGATGGAAGTTATACAATCACTGAGTCGTACATCAGGGACAAAATGCACTCTCCTATCCATAGTCTCCCGATAGCTCAAACCCTCCAGTGTCGATTACATCCTTGTAAATCTTTTGCAAGCCCTTCCCAGTTTGGTATCATCCTCCCCACAGAAAGGGTGACCAGTATTCTGCACAGAATAATTGCAGATTTAGAGGTGATCACATGGAGGTTGAAGGCAGAGAGATTCTCTGAAGAGCATCGTACCCGAGCGATATAGAACAGTGCTACACTGCCCCGAGCATGGTGCACGCATGTTTGATAGAAGATTGATTTTCTGCTTTTTCACTTGCCCGCAGATTTCAAAGCTTACAAAGAAGCAGCTGAGGTGTTCCAGCCGTATATCGCCTTTTATGCGACATTTAACAAGAGAGTGAGTTTCAGGCGTGTCACTGCATCCTTCTCCTCAATAAGTGACTAGACACTACGGGAAAATTCAGCACGGCCAACCCATCCCTGGGCACTATGGGACAATTTAGCACGGCCAATCCACCCTAACCTGCACATCCCTGGGCACTATGGGACAATTTAGCACGGCCAACCCACCCTAACCCACACATCCCTGGGCACTATGGGACAATTTAGCACGGCCAACCCACCCTAACCTGCACATCCCTGGGCACTATGGGGCAATTTAGCACGGACAATCCACCCTAACCCCCACACCCCTGGGCACTATGGGACAATTTACCTCGGACAACCCACCCTAACCCGCACATCCCTTGGACTCCATGGGACAATTTACCACGGCCAATCCCACCCTAACCTTCACATCCCTGGGCACTATGGGGCAATTTAGCACGGCCAATCCACCCTAACCCGCACATCTTTGGACTGTGGGAGGAAACCGGAGCACCCGGAGGAAACCCACACAGACACGGGGAGAATGTACAAACTCCATACAGACAGTCACCCGAGAGTGTGATTGAACCTGGGCCCCTGGTGCCGTGAGGCTGCGGCGCTAACCCACCTTGCCACCGCGCTTCCCCATTTCTATCCATGTTGACGACTAGGCCAATGAATCTTTCTGTCATATCTCTGAAATTCTGTCCCATAAATACAACATTAATCTGGGCTAACAGCCTGCCCATCACGGCTGGTTGTGGGCAATGCTGTGGCTGTAACTCTCGGGAAAGTTCTCCTCACAGCCAATGGCTCAGCAACTAGCGTTTGACAAGCACTATCACCCGAACAAACCCACGATTCATGTGGCTCATCACCAGGTTGGAGCTTGCTGTGTTCGAGCCGTCTGTAGCTTTCCGTGATCCATGCTGAAGGCAGTGTATCTGTCAGAGATTATTGGAGGGATGATTCAATCTGAAGTGAGCGACAGGATGATTGCTCCTGATAAAGATTAAATTGAAAAGACATTGGGTAATCAGTGCAACAGAATTCAATGTGGAGGGCTGCCTGTTTGACATGAACGCAGGATCTATTCTGTTTTATTTTAGGGAGCAATGATTTTACTCAATTGAGAGCGTGACGATTGTACTGAAATGAGAGAGCGATGATTGTACTGAATTGAGTGATGATTGTACTGAATTGAGAGAGCGATGAGTGTACTGAATTGAGAGCGTGATGATTGTACTGAAATGAGAGAGCGATGATTGTACTGAATTGAGAGAGCGATGATTGTACTGATTTGAGAGAGCGATGATTGTACTGAATTGAGAGAGTGATGATTGTACTGAATTGAGAGAGTGATGATTGTACTGAAATGAGAGAGTGATGATTGTACTGAATTGAGAGAGCAATGATTGTACTGATTTGAGAGAGCGATGATTGTACTGAATTGAGAGAGTGATGATTGTACTGAATTGAGAGAGTGATGATTGTACTGAAATGAGAGAGTGATGATTCTACTGAATTGAGAGCGTGATGATTGTACTGAAATGAGAGAGCGATGATTGTACTGAATTGAGAGAGCAATGATTGTACTGATTTGGGAGAGCGATGATTGTACTGAATTGAGAGAGCGATGATTGTACTGAATTGAGAGAGTGATGATTGTACTGAAATGAGAGAGCGATGATTGTACTGAATTGAGAGATTGATGATTGTACTGAATTGAGAGAGCGATGATTGTACTGAATTGAGAGATTGATGATTGTACTGAAATGAGAGAGCGATGATTGTACTGAAATGAGAGATTGATGATTGTACTGAAATGAGAGAGCAATGATTGTACTGAATTGAGAGAGTGATGATTGTACTGAATTGAGAGAGCAATGATTGTACTGAATTGAGAAAGTGATGATTGTACTGAATTGAGAGAGCGATGATTGTACTGAATTGAGAGAGCGATGATTGTACTGAATTGAGTGATGATTGTACTGAATTGAGAGAGCGATGATTGTACTGAATTGAGAAAGTGATGATTGTACTGAATTGAGAGAGCGATGATTGTACTGAATTGAGAAAGTGATGATTGTACTGAATTGAGAGAGTAATGATTGTACTGAAATGAGAGAGCAATGATTGTACTGAAATGAGAGAGTGATGATTGTACTGAATTGAGAGAGTAATGATTGTACTGAAATGAGAGAGTGATGATTGTACTGAAATGAGAGAGTGATGATTGTACTGAATTGAGAGAGCGATGATTGTACTGAATTGAGAAAGTGATGATTGTACTGAATTGAGAGAGTAATGATTGTACTGAATTGAGAGAGCGATGATTGTACTGAATTGAGAAAGTGATGATTGTACTGAATTGAGAGAGCGATGATTGTACTGAATTGAGAGAGCGATGATTGTACTGAATTGAGAAAGTGATGATTGTACTGAAATGAGAGAGCGATGATTGTACTGAATTGAGAGAGCGATGATTGTACTGAATTGAGAGAGTAATGATTGTACTGAATTGAGAGAGCGATGATTGTACTGAATTGAGAAAGTGATGATTGTACTGAATTGCATCTGCATCATACTGCTATTTACCCAGCCGTCTCCATTCCACAGGCAGCTAATGATCTCGATCTCAAATTGAACCAAATCGATTTCTACGAGCCCTTCATGGATGAATCTGACACATTGCCAGGAAAGACACACACAGAGAAAGAAATCATCGATTATGTGAACAAGCATAAAAGGTAAAATAAAACAAGGAACAGCTCACCGCTGGGAGCAAGAGAAGAACATTTACTCTGTATCTAACCCCATGCTGTCCCTGTCCCTGTCCCTGTCCTGGGAGTGTTCGATGGGGACAGTGTAGATGGAGCTTTACTCTGTATCTAAACTGGTGCTCTCCCTGTCCTGGGAGTGTTTGATGGGAGACTTTGTAGAGGGAGCTTTACTCTGTATCTAACCCCGTGCTGTCCCTGTCCTGGGAGTGTTTGATGGGAGACAGTGTAGAGGGAGCTTTACTCTGTGTCTAACACCGTGCTGTCCCTGTCCCTGGGAGCGTTTGATGGGGGATAGTGTAGAGGGGGCTTTACTCTGTATCTAACCCCATGCTGTCCCTGGGAGTCTTTGATGGTGGAACAGTGTAGAGGAAGCTTTACTCTGTATCTAAGCCCGTGCTGTCCCTGTCCCTGGGAGTGTTTGATGGGGGTGACAGTGTAGAGGGAGCTTTACTCTGTATCTAATCCTGTGCTGTCCCTGTCCCTGGGAGTGTTTGATGGGGGTGGCAGTGTAGGGGGAGCTTTACTCTGTGTCTAACCCTGTGCTGTCTGTGTCCCTGGGAGTGTTTGATGGGGTTGGTGTAGAGGGAGCTTTACTCCGTGTCTAACCCAGTGTTGCTCACTCTCTTGGAGCCAGTGTTGTGCTGTTGCCTGTGACAGAAATGCTGACGTTCTGTTTAATTTCAGAGCCACCCTCCGGAAGCTGAAGCCCGATAGCATGTATGAAACCTGGGTAAGTCCCCCCCGACCCTTTTCCAGCTCCATATCTTCACAATAATCTCTCGCTGTAATTTCACTGCCTGGGGGATAGACTGCCTGTAGCGATTGGAACGAGGCCAGCCAGGGCCATCTCTCAGAATATGGTCTCCCTGATTGGGGCTGTTAACCCAGCCCAATTAGGGAGCCCTGGCTGACAGATATAAACTGGGAGGGTCAGGGAGTTCTGCTCACTCTGAGAGCTGGTCTGATGGAGCTGGGTCAGTGTTGAAGGCTCTCCGTGTGTAAATAAAGTGGGGCTTGGTGACGGGATACCAGCCTCTGGAATTATTTCATTAAGCTCACTGAAATCTCATTTGCACTTCTTTTCAATCCCTCTCTCTCTTTCTCTCTCTGTCTGTCTCACTTTCCATCTCTTGCTGTCTCTGTTTTTCTCTCTCTCTGCCTCTGTCTCGGTTTCCCTCCCTGTCTCTCTGTTTCTCTCTGTCTCTCTCTCTCTCACCATCTCTCTCTCTCCGTTTCTGTTTCTGTCTCTCTCTCTCTCTGTCTCTCTCTCTCCCTCTCTCTGCCTCCCTGCCACTCTCTCTGTTTCTCTCTGTCTCTCTCTCTCACCATCTCTCTCTCTCCGTTTCTGTTTCTCTCTCTCTCTCTGTCTCTCTCTCTCCCTCTCTCTGCCTCCCTGCCACTCTCTCTGTTTCTCTCTGTCTCTCTCTCTCTCACCATCTCTCTCTCTCCGTTTCTGTTTCTGTCTCTCTCTCTCTGTGTGTCTCTCTCTCTCCCTCTCTCTGCCTCCCTGCCACTCTCTCTGTTTCTCTCTGTCTCTCTCTCTCACCATCTCTCTCTCTCCGTTTCTGTTTCTCTCTCTCTCTCTGTGTCTCTCTCTCTCCCTCTCTCTGCCTCCCTGCCACTCTCTCTGTTTCTCTCTGTCTCTCTCTCTCTCACCATCTCTCTCTCTCCGTTTCTGTTTCTGTCTCTCTCTCTCTCTGTCTCTCTCTCTCTCTCTCTCTCTGCCTCCCTACCACTCTCTCTGTTTCTCTCTGTCTCTCTCTCTCACCATCTCTCTCTCTCCGTTTCTGTTTCTGTCTCTCTCTCTCTGTGTCTCTCTCTCTCCCTCTCTCTGCCTCCCTGCCACTCTCTCTGTTTCTCTCTCTCTGTCACTCTCCCTCACTATTTTGCTCTCCCTCTCTCTCTCTCTCTCTCCTTCCCTCCCTCCCTCTCCCTCCAGGAGGATGATATAAACGGAATACACATTGTGGTGTTTGCAGAGGAAGATGATGCAGGTGAGCCTCCCAGAGGCTGCGGTGCGCAGGCACCGGGAACGGCCAGTGGTGGTGGGGGGTAGAATGTGGGGTTTGGGGGTGGTGGTGGTGGGAGGGGAGGGGAGGGGTTCTGGAATCGCAGCTATTTGACTATATTGCCAGCGCAATCCTCAGCCAACCCTGAGCTGGGCTGGGACACGTTCAGGAGGAACATCCGGTCCCAAAGTAAGAGGAGGCCATTCAGCCCTCAGGTCTGTTCTGTCCCAAGGACACAATCCCTGCCCATTCTCCATCATCCTCCCACCCGTTACTAATTGAACTCCTCTTTTGTCTTTGAATTTATTCAATATCCTGGCATCCTTTGCACTCTCAGGGATTGAATCCCACAGATTCCCCACCCATTCCGAGATTCTCCACATCTCTGTTTGTCAACTTGACAGCTCTCATATTCAAACTACCACTCCTCATTCTAGATTGCCCCACGTGGATAAGCTCTCCATCCCTACATTGTCAATCCACTTCAGCACCTTTGAAACCTCTCATTCTGCTGAACTCCAGAAAATATGGGCCTAAACTGCTCCATCTCCATTCCCGCCACGGCAGATGGTGGAATTTGAATTCAATAAAAAGAATCTGGAATTAAGGATTGAATGATGACCGTGAATCCATTGTGTCGATAGTCAGGAAAAACCCATCTGGTTCACTAATGCCCTTTAGGGAAGGAAACTGCCATCCTGACCCAGTCTGGCCTCCATGTGACTCCAGACCCACAGCGATGTGGTTGACTCTCAGCTGCCCTCTGGGCAATTAGGGATGGGCAATAAATGCTGCCTGGCCAGCGACGGCCAAATCCCATGAAAAGGCAAATTACAAAGAAAGGAAAGCTAGGGGCTTCAGGTACATAATTCTTTGAAGTTTATGTCACATTTAGACGGGGGGGGGGGGTTAAGAAAGCGTTTAGCACATTTTGCCTTCACTGTTCAGAGCTTTGAGTGTAGGGGTTGGGGACGTCATGTTGAGGTTGTACAGGGACGTTGGTGAGACCTCTCCTGGAGCACTGTGCCCAGTTCTGGTCGCCCAGTTATAGGAAGGATGTTATTAAACTGGAGAGGGTTCAGAAGGGGTTTACCAGGATATTGCTGGGAATGGAGTGTTCGAGTTATAAGGAGAGGTTGGGACTTTTTTCACCAGAGTGTAGGTGCTGAGGGGGTGACCCTTACAGAGATTTATAAAGCCATGAGGGGTATAAATAAGGGGAAAGACAGGTATCCCTTCCCTAGGGTAAGGGATTTCAAGACTAGAGAGCATACTTTTAAGGTGTGAGGAGAGAAATTTTAAAAAAACATGAGGGACAACTTCTTTT